>NC_069125.1:31792397-32104897 GCF_026914265.1 Mya arenaria
GTGAGTTATAAATAAAATAAAAATCCATTCTCATTATTTCATCTTCTATGTTATTGTCTTATTAAAGAAATTCTAATTGATATAACTAAAAGACAGGTGACATGCACTCCAACCTTGCTATCCTATCTAAGATTCTAAGTCTTACATGCAACAATAATCTAAAAGTGCAGAAAAACGAGAGACTCAAATTAAAGACTCGGAAAGCCACAAGTATAGAGGTTAGTTTTGTTTGCGAATATCCATCCAAGTTAAGAAGCCGTCTAACAAAACCATGTTGTTAGAAATCATGCTTAAGTGAAACCGTTTTACTTTCTGCTTTCAACATATATGCTGAACGGGGCATTCAGCATACAACTGCCTTTTAATCAGGCATAATGAACCAGCGTACACTTAATCCAGCCAAAATAATGGACCTTGTGCAGAAAAAAACTCAGTTTTGAACACTGAAAGTTGTTAACAAAGACAAGACATTTATTTCTACTAATTTTGTTTTACTAAAACGAGTCAAGCTTAATAAAATGGTTTCACGAATAGTTAATACACTAAAAAAACTCCCTAGCTGATCTAGGCACCACTTCCAAAACTGAAAACTAAAACCAGTCTAGTCTACAAAATCAACAAAACAACAAAAAATATCATGCGCCCAGTCACCTGATTTGGAACTTTCGTCAGAATCTGATTGAATTTCGAGTTCTTTCAATTTTTCAGCAATAGCTAGCAATTCTGGGTCTTCGAATTCACCCTTATCCAGATCCGGCGATAAATTGCTAGTCTGGTTCACATCATCGTCATCTGCGTAACCTGAACCAAACTCTAGATATTGTAGACTGGTTACGATTTACATTTGTAACAAGCTTTGCATTTGGGATTTGCTTATGTGTGGGAATATCATAAAAGCAATGATTTGAATATTTCTCAAACAAAATAATAATCATATTGATATTTTTATTGTGAACTTATCAGCGCAGACAAATCAGGAAACAAACAAAAAATGACTGAAACAAAATACATTATGTTGTTATATACAATTTTCGCTTTTTTTATATCGTTTAAATGAAATTTTGATTTGCACAATATCAAACAATATATTCGATCAATTTCTATCAAAATCTAAGGCCAAAACAAAATAGTTTGGTTAGGGTTACATCCATTTCAAGAACAGGTAGGGTAGGTAGGCATTTAGTTTTATTTTTTATCAGACTTTTATTAATAATATAAGAATGTTATTGTCATCATAAGAGAATAGTGATAAAGTAATCTTCTGTATAAAGCTTTAAAGGTTTTAAACTACATATTAAAACATACACTTATATAAAAATATTTTTAGCCAACTGACTATAAAAATGGTAGGGTCAGCACGTATATCGTAGGTAGGGTCGGGTAAACCCCAACCAAATGTTGTTTTTTTAGGCCTTATAGAACCCATAAAATACTGTCAAGTAGTGAGAAACTTGAACTATTCAGCATATTTCTTTATTTGATTTCTTCTCCAAATAAAAACTTAACACCATCTATGGGAAAAAATCAGCAGTTGCAGATAATACCAATAAAACAATAATTCTGGAAAATTGTCCCAAAAAACAGCTTAGTGCAATAAAACATCCCATAATGAATATGAATTGCTCAATATATATGGCATTCTTTGGCTAAGCGGTCATGAAAAATAATAATTCAAGCACGCTATGCTGGATGAAACTGTTTACAATATTTTGTGTCAGTATTGTGTAACATTTCATGGAATTTCACAGATGGAAACTCTTTCAATATTAAATTTCATTACCATTGTTCCAATAACGAGGAATTATTTAGCCATAATTAAAGCACCAGTGTATATGAAACCTTTAAAATGGTTCTTAGAAGGAAGCATTATTAGTTGAAGGATATATTTTAAAGCATGATTATTTTTATACACCAGTACCTTTATTCATAAATAAATAAAAGATATACATAAGTAATAATTACAATTTTTTTTATATTCATAAGTAAATAAAAGTTATATATAAAATAATAATTACAATTTTTTAATCGTTCTTGGGAACTGTCCAATAAATGAGCGGAGACCAATTTACTAGATGACTTTAAAAGGGACACAAATCAAGAAATATTGTTCACATGTGATGAGATTTGCTATTCATTCTTGTAATGCTGTAATAACATTTGTACAATGTTTCAAAAGAAGATTTTAACAAAGGCACCTCAAGCAGATGTCTGTCAGAATTTTTTGTTCTACATATCAAATGAATTTCTTGAATAGTATTTTGAGTAATGTCTTAGCAAACAATTTCGCGGAATGCCAAAGCCGATATGATGTCAAAACCATCAGAGCTAGCAAACACTTTTTGATGTTTTTTTTTAAATTTGTCCAACTAAAATGTGTCCAAATTATGACCAATATTTCAAAATCCCTTTTTGGAAAACAATATCTTTTAAGGCTTAGATAATAACGTTACTTTCTTCAACAGATTAAAAACACTTTATGTGAATTCCTCAACATTCTTTACACTTTTTTATATAAACGAGAGAATTTTACGAAAAATACCTGTATCAGTTCCTGCAGACTTGGTAGACTCTGAGTGTTCTTGGCCATGATTGGACTTTCGGGGAGCTGACTGAAGAATTGGGGTGATCTGACTGGCTAGCACCTCTGAAGAGGAAAAAAAGTATTGTTCAGAGATTTAATTAGTAATTTCACAGAGTATATTAAGTTTGCATCCGATGACTTCCTGGTTACTCACTGAGGACTGGGGCTTCTATTGAAGTTTTATTGTTGGTTTAACCATGACTGTTATAACTGAATTGGCCTGGTAAGCAACTCTTGGAGGTTATAACTGCACTCGATCTTAGACTGGTAAGCAACTCTTGGAGGTTATAACTGCACTCAATCTTAGACTGGTAAGCAACTCTTGGAGGTTATAACTGCACTCGATCTTAGACTGGTAAGCAACTAACTCATGGAGGTAATAATTAAACTAGCTCACAGACTGATAAACACCTCTTTGAGGTTATACCTGAACTGGCTCACTGACTGGTAAACACCTCTTTGAGGTTATACCTGAACTGGCTCACTGACTGGTAAACACCTCTTTGAGGTTATAACTGAACTAGCTCACTGACTGGTAAACACCTATTTGAGGTTATAACTGAACTAGCTCACTGACTGGTAAACACCTCTTTGAGGTTATAACTGAACTAGCTCACTGACTGGTAAACACCTCTTTGAGGTTATAACTGAACTAGCTCACTGACTGATAAACGCTTCTTTGAGGTTATACCTGAACTGGCTCACAGACTGATAAACACTTCTTTGAGGTTATACCTGAACTGGCTCACAGACTGATAAACACTTCTTGAAGGTTATAACTGGACTGGCTCACAGACTGATAAGCACTTTTTTAATGTTATAACTGGACTGGCTCACAGACTGATAAACACTTCTTGAAGGTTATAACTGAACTGGCTCACAGACTGATAAGCACTTTTTTAATGTTATAACTGGACTGGCTCACAGACTGATAAGCACTTTTTGAAGGTAATAACTGGATTGGCTCACAGACTGTTAGCACATCTTGGAAGTTATAATCAAATTAGCTCACTGACTGGTAAGCAACTCGTGGAGGTTATAACTGCACTGGCTCTGACTGGTAAGCAACTTTTGGAGGTTATAATCAAACTAGCTCACAGACTGATAAGCAACTCTTGAAGGTTATAACTGGACTTGCTTAAGACCGATAAGCACTTCTTGAAGGTTATAACTGAACTGGCTCACAGTCTGGTAAGCACCTTTTGAAGGTTATAACTGAACTGGCTCACAGTCTGGTAAGCACCTTTTGAAGGTTATAACTGAACTGGCTCACAGTCTGGTAAGCACCTTTTTGAAGGTTATAACTGAACTGGCTCACAGTCTGGTAAGCACCTTTTGAAGGTTATAACTGAACTGGCTCACAGTCTGGTAAGCACCTTTTGAAGGTTATAACTGAACTGGCTCACAGTCTGGTAAGCACCTTTTGAAGGTTATAACTGAACTGGCTCACAGTCTGGTAAGCATCTTTTGAAGGTTATAACTGAACTGGCTCACAGTCTGGTAAGCATCTTTTGAAGGTTATAACTGAACTGGCTCACAGTTTGGTAAGCATCTTTTGAAGGTTATAACTGAACTGGCTCACAGTCTGGTAAGCATCTTTTGAAGGTTATAACTGAACTAGCTCACAGTCTGGTAAGCATCTTTTGAAGGTTATAACTGAACTAGCTCACAGTCTGGTAAGCATCTTTTGAAGGTTATAACTGAACTGGCTTACAGATGTTTCACAGACTGGTACCACTGGTAAGGACAGTAGGGTGAAAGGTTCCCAACAAAAATGCTCGAGACAGAAATTCTATGGTTGCTGTTTGATGTTACCACTATGATGCATAAAACATTGAAGGCATTGACTTTATTACGTTTTGATATTATGGACAAAAAATAATTCCCAAGATTAGTTCATGATGTCCTTGTTTAGCGAATTAGTCTCGCATAACGGCTCTTAAAACCCAGGAATGAGAAGAAACTGAGGTCACAATCAAATAAATTCCACAAAGACGACGTCCCTCATGAGCGTACTTAAGTAAGACATGTCTGCAAATTTATTACGCAGCTGCGAAATCAGGAAGACATATTTGGGTGCTATTATCATTTAAACCTCTCAAGCATTGAATAAGCCGTTTGCTAAAAGCTTTCACTCATAAAGATATCAACTTATCTGTCTGCCTTAAATGCATTTTCAACAAACCATTAAAATACTTTATACTTTTAACAGCTGCCTGTATCATACAACAACTCCAGGGGAAAAAATCTGTACTTGATCAATGTTCTTGATCTACAAGATATGAATGCAGAATTTGATGCTATTAACAAGCATTAAAAAAAATGGACATTATAGATAGTCGATCGTGGGTCAGGCACCTTTTAACATGAAGCAAACAAATTCCAATGATAGCGTTACAAGAGTGCGCTGAGCAAACGACAATGCTCATCTGTTGTTTTTCAAATATAAATTATTAAAGGCAGAGTTATGGGCCTTGCTGAACAAGTGTCCATTTTTTGTGGCAACATGTATACTAAGTTTTATTAAACGAAAAATGACTTTTAGCCTGAAGTCAAAGTATTTGCACACCAATAACCAACTGACGCTGAAACAGAAGCTACTGATGCCAAGGCTATGAAAAATCTAGACTGTTTTTCTTCACTATTAAAAATATGATGGCATTTTGTTTAAAGGTTATAGGAAGAAATGTGTGGGTTTATCTTTTCCAGGCATTTTAAGATGATACATAAACATAATTATGATGAATATATTTGATGGAAAATTGACTTATCAATATTCTGACACCGTTTTTACCTACTTCAAAGATTTTCCTACAATTCACTTTCAGCATTTTATTCAAAATTTCAGACCCCAAGACGTCAGCGAATGTTACTCACATTCTCAAGTGTAACAATCGCATAAATAACACAGACGAGATGCATCAACATACATCAGTGTCCCAAAGTATCTATGTTACTATTTAAAGGCACTGCATGTGAGTTGAATCTGTCATTTGTTAAAGACAATTAAGTTTCCAAGTTTTTATCTTAATTATAACATACAACATAAATTACGATTATCCATTGAAGTCTAGACCTTTAACATAATGAAATTAATAAATCAGTATTACTTTAAGTATAGTCCTAATACCTGCTTCCACAGGGGATACATTCAATAAACAGCTAAGATTTCACTGAATATTAAGCTTAGAATTCAAGTATTTTGACTGGACTGTATAAATATCTGGCTAATTTACTGAATGGAATTACTGAGGCGTGTCTAAGGAAAAAGATAATAATTATATTGATTGATCTGATCCTTATTCTTAACCTGAAGTCCTTACAAATTATCAAGCTTAAAAACTTTTTTAACACTTAGCTCAAGACGAAATCAAAGTTGTGGAATTATTAGGAAGCGACTCACTTACCAGATGAATGTGAGTTCTTTGCAGAGTTATGGGCCTTGCTGGCAATGGGTGTACTGTGAGCTGGCGATACTGGCTTTGTAATGGGCGATTTGATGGCGGGTGATTTTGATGGTGTCTGAGACTTTAGTTGTGAACTTTTCGATGGCGTTACTGGTGATGGTGATTTTTGTAAAGTTCCGTTCACAACAACCGGACTGGCACGTGGTGATTGATTAGGTGACGACGTAGATGAAGGCGCAAATTCTAAACTCCTTCCTGTCTGAATTTCAGCACTAGAGATATTACGAGACTTAGTCACTGCTTGTGTTCGTAACTTTGTGATTTCCTCATTCAGTTCCTGCTGTTTTAAGCTTTGTTGTTCACACTGCGTTTCAAGTCCGTGAATTTTATTTTGTAACGATGTTATTGCTGTTTCGTACTTGTCTCTGGCACTTTCTTGGATCTGTAAAAAAGGCAAACATTCATTTACATGTTTAAATCATAGTTTATACTTTACAATTTTAGCTCAACTATTTAGACCGTTATAAGTTGAAATGATTCGTATAAATCACATTGAAGTCCTTTTCCTGGACAGAAACCAGTACTGGATCCATAATAAACATTTCAAATTTATCTTTATCTAAAGAGTAATATCTGAGTGTTTTTATGAGACCAACAGGGCCTTCTTACCCTTCTTTGCCTTAGCTGTTACCTGGTTACTTCCCAAGGGCCAGACCCTGTTTTTCCCCAAAAAATAGCCTAAGAAATTCCCCATTTTCAAAAGAGTAATAAAATAGAAAAAAAAATAGCCTAAGAAATTCCCCATTTTCAAAAGAGTAATAAAATAGAAAAAAAAATCATATAATGAGAATTCATTAAATGATGTTCCTGAGCGAAATATATACATCGTTGTTGATATTTTACTCCATTTGTTAAACCAAATTGTTTGAAATAGTAATCTGAGAATTATTTTCCAAAACTGAAAAAAGGGCTGGTAAAAGGGCCATGACCAAAAAATCAATACACTGATATAATCACTGATCACAGATCTAATAATATACAAGCTTTAGTGTCCTTTTGGAGACGCCATTTAGAACTGAGCCCCTAGTGGGGTTCAAACTTGCAACCTCTTCAACAGTGAGAGACAGGCACTGTGCCTGCCCTAACCTATTATAGATGGTCAATACCTTGATGTTTTGACTTTAGTCTTTGTACTGTGTCCACCTGCACTACGTCCACTATCCCAAACAACTCCTTATCCCCACTCCTTCTACCACTGAACCCTTACCACAATCCCAAACTCCCTTAACAATTACTCGAACCCCTATCTTTAGTGACAGTCAATATCCTACTATTTAAACTGTAAATTCTGTACATTCTTGTCATGATAGTCTTCCATCTGCCATTTTCCCGGTAACCCCAATGGTCCCCATTACTCCCATCCAGACAAGCCCATCCCATACCTTTTGTAGATGGTCAATCTCCTGTTGTTTAGACTGTAGTTTCTGAACAGTGTCATGATAGTCTTTTTCAACCTGTTTTAACTTCTCTGTAGAAAATTCTAGATTCTGAAAATAGATAAGGTTAAGCATGAGACATTCTTACTAAAATCAAACATTTCAGAAAAAATGGTTTCAACTATCAATTACAACCTTCAATGGTTTATAATTTTAATACCATAACATATATACAATCTAAAGTTAAAGATAATTATGGTAATGATTTCTAGGTATTAACATATGCATCAAACATCGAATTTGTGCATGTTAATGTTTTTCTTATTTATTTTTTTCCGATAACAATTCTTGATATTGACATCGATCTAAAAATGATTGCATAAGAGCTATTGAAAAGGGTTTCAGGAATCATTTAAGTTACAATGCTGTCTCCATAGCACAATAAATAAATATAATGTTCTGCAGTTACTGCAAAAATATTCCAGATAAAGATACAGTTGATCAAAGTGTGCCTTTATTGTAATTTCATCATCATTTAACATCAAAATGACATTAATAATGGCTTTGTTTGTCATAAACTAGCTGCAAGTAGATAATATTTATTATCCATCAAACAATCACAATACAAATATAAATGAAATCGTAGACTAGCTTTTGCAAAGGATTCAAATAATACCAGAATACTGGAATGGGTATACTTTTAAATGGGAGTATAAAAATATGAAGAAAAATTACCTTTAATAGTATTTTAATATACTTCATACTATCCATCATGCTTTATCAATATTAAATCTCCAATATTAAATAAATGCTGCACAATGATCATTACAATAACAAAGAACCAGAAAGGCATTCGCCATCCAATACCAATAAATTACTGCCAATAAGCATGATTCTGCAAATATAAACAAATGTGTGGTCACCCGATTGGTTTCCAGTCGGTCCCTGACAAAATCAGTGCTTCATCACCTATTTTCTGCAGTCAATTTTCTGGACCAAAGCTGTTAAGAGACACTCAATATTGCTGATAACAATTTGGTTACCATGGTAACCACTTTTGAAAATGCACTGTATGACCATTATCAAATATATGCTGTTCAAATAAAATTATCAATTATTTTGCAAAGGCTTTTTTATGACAAGGCCTAAAAAAAAAATACATTTGGTTCGGGTTACCCGACCCTACCTACAGAATAGGCGCCGACCCTACCATTTTTATAGTCAGTTTGAAAAAAAAAGAAGGAAAAAATATTTCGTTTTTTTTTTTTTTTTAATTGCTTTTCAATATGTAGTTTAAACCTTAAATGCTTATACAGAAGATAACTTTAACACCATTTTCCAATGATGAAAATGATATTCTTATATAAAGCCTAATAAAAAAAAAAAATAAAAAAAATAAAAAGCCTACCTACCCTACCTATTTTTGAAAAGGATGTAACCCTAACCAAACATTTTTTTTTTAGGCCCAACTGTAACAATGAGTTGAAAATTAACTACTTTTTTTGTAAAATAACACATCCATTCTGCAGCTTTTATGCCATAACCAAATTTAAAATCAAATTATATATATTAAAATGATAATCATTAAAAAATATGGAAGTAAAAAGACTTTGATCAAATTATCCGCGCTTCTTCAAAAATAGTATATCAACATAATTTACTTTTTGTTTTACTTTTTATTCATTTGGAATGAAAAAGAATTGCTTCAGAGTTTTCAAGATATATTTTTTTAAAGTTTCATCTCCCACTAAAAAGCAGTATTGAGTTATTTCTATTCAAGAAATGTCAATAATTTAAAAAGTATGCTTTTATAATTGTCTTGACTCATCGTCTTCCCATCAACAAAGAGAGATGAAAATATTGCCGGAAAGAAATAAACACAAGGGTCAATTTTAGTGTCTCATCAGACACATTCAAGGTTTTCTAAATGCTGCTCAGCATACATTCATCAGACAAGAGCGCCATGGAGTCACCCAACAATCGTCTGTTGTTTTTAGGTCAAATAGGGGGCATTACTCAACAATTATTAAAGCCAGAGTTAAAGGCCTTGCTGTCTATAGCAACATAATGTGTACCAAGTTTCATTTGAATATACTGAACTTTGTTATGGCAATGGTTTAAGTTTATCAACACCGCCAACAACACCCAAAATGATGAAGGCACCAATTAATTAAAAACCATTACTTTTTTTTTCTTTGAAAAATAGATAAGCTAAAAAAGATAATCATAGTGAATGCATTAGATCAATATTAGCCTCTGCGAAGTTTATATCTGATCATAATTTACTAAAAAAACAAAATTTTCTAGGATTTCCTTAGACATATTTTTCAAATTTCATCTCCCACTCATAAGCAATTTGCACTGGAAAGCAATTTTAGAAAAGTGCCATTATTTAAAAAAAATACACTTAATTCATACTCAGAGAAAGATGAAAATATTGACAGGGAAAGAAAACAAACACCGCGGAGTGTCTCAGACACTTTTAAGGTTTGTGGAATGATTGGGATTAAAAATCAGACGAAAAACCATAGTTGGCTATCCGAAATAGTTGGAAAGGCCATTTCTATCATTCGTTGATTTGGTCATTGAAACTGTGCAATAAATATCTAAATGATTTTTAAAATGAAATTCCAAATCATTCGGCACACCACAGGCCCTGAAATACTGCTGAAAATACTATCACAATCAATTTTTAGCATAAAAGCATTGCATATTTCAAAATTACTAATGTTTTAATCTTTGAAAGAGCATATAATTCTCTTGTGCATTATGTCAATTAATGTAATTGCTCAGTATTTTAAAGAAAACTACTTTGAGTGAAAAAAAATTTGACCAACTTTTTTTAAATTTATACATAATCTCTGATAAAATGTGCTTTTATATAAAGTAGAAAAAACACAGTCTCACAGTTCTTGCATGTTTTTAATTCAAAATTTACTGGGTTTGTCTTATACTTAAATTTAAAAATAGCATCGGTATTATATTTAGTTTCTGTACTAATCAAGTGGACTTTCATATGCTTAATATACACACTATAAACTGGGAAACCATTATGCACTATTCTTAGGTAAACTCAGCTGAGCAGGGCTTTTTCTGTAGTACCCACGGGTCTGACTATCGGACCCATTCCCAAAGCAAAATATAAGATATTTTTCCCAATCTTAAGAAAAAAATCCCAATCCAAAACACAAAAAAACAATTTTATTTTTTTTTAGAAATTCTTTATACCTGTACTGGTTCATTTTCAACAGTCTAATAAATTAGATATTTACACCCCAAGAATTGATATTTCAGCCATTGTGGGTCTTTTAAAGAGAAAATAAACTAATATTAAATCATTTCCTAATTCACAGGAGACTAGACAGCTTTTTCTTTTCACTGTAAAATTTCCCAATTTCCGCATTTTCACGACGCAAAATTTCCCAAAATGTCTAGGGTCTTTTTCCCAAAATGGGCAGAAAAAGCCCTGCTGAGATAGCAACATAATAATCTTTTAATTATGTTAAATGATGTATTATCCGCCTCATACTAGTTCATATCGATAGTTCTAGACTTATTTTAAGGAAATACTGTATCTACCTATTTTGGGCCCATCTGGTGTCTAGTCCCTTTAAGTCAATTAATCAAATTTCCATTTAGAATGCTATAATATGGCTTCAAATATTAATATTAAATATCAAATATTAGCTATAATTGATTTTCATTCACTTTGGAGGCAAATGATCGATTTTCAACAATACTTGATCATCATTAAAACCCGATGAAAAGTGACTCAGAAGTTGTTCACGCATATAACAAAATGGTCCATTTGTTTTGTGCATTGATTTCTTAAGTTTCCAGAGATATCTCCCCATAACACTTTTATCTACCTTCCACTCAAACTGGGCATTAGACTATATATACACCAAACATTTTATGTAACTTGTGGGGTAAAAGCCAGATAAAATATTGAAGGTTTTGGTCACTTCTGCCATTAATACCACACATACACCCACCTTTAATTGGGGGACTGAATTCTTCCTCTTAGCAAACTTAAAATGATGTGGACTGTACTCACATTTAGGTCCACATACACCTAACATTTATTTCTATACACATTGTAATATATAATATATAATTTCCAATAACATCTACATTGTAACTTGTCAGCTAGCCTAACTTGAACATGCTGAACAACAGTTTCTAGGTTCTGAACCATCTTTTCAACCCCTTAATTATACTCATGATAAGCCTTTTCAGACTTTTAATCTTTCCCCTTAACCTAATATTTCAATTCCAATTACACCTAAATTGTCTCAGCTTACCTGAACAACAGTTTACCAGTTCTGCATCTTCAACTGGAGAACTGACACCTCCCTTTTCATCACCTCACACTCGTGGCAAGCCTTCTTCAGACTATTAACCTCCCCCTACATCTAATATTTCAATTCCATTTGCACCTAACTTGTCTGAGCGTACCTGAACAACAGTTTCGAGGTTCTGCACTTTCAGCTGGACACATCAATCTTTGCCACCTCACACTCATGACAAGCCTTCTTCAGACTTTAAATCTCCACCTACACCTAATATTTCCATTACACCTAACTTGTCTGAGCGTACCTGAACAACAGTTTCGAGGTTCTGGACCTTCAGCTGGAGAACGGACACCTCACTCTTCGCCACCTCACACTCATGTTGAGCATCACTCAGGCTTAATCTCAAGGTGCTACATTCCTCGTTCACCTGAAAATTAATGATTTAACATTTGTAATAAGTGCTGTGTTTCTATGTTGCAACAGTGCTTGTTAATGCACATACATGTATATACCAAATGGTGAAAAAACTTTAACAATGTATACTGAGATATTAACCCTTTGCATGCTGGGTAAATTGTCATCTGCTCAAAAATGTCGTCTGGTTTATTCTAAATTTCTTTCAATTTACTTAAAACTTTGGGGATATATTGACTGAGTGGCAAACATTTGCAAAGCCTTTAAAATCGCCATCAGCAGCTTACAGGGTTAAAGATACAGTATGAATTGTTATTGTTGAGAACCAAACAGGGTTTGAACATATATATTGTATGGATAATTCTATTTCATATCTTATTATTTATATTTATCTTCCTAGTTGTTGCAGGCGGTTGTATTCAACAGCTGATATAAATTGATCAATCCTGAGGAAAAAAGCAGGGGATTTTGGGGGCTGCAGCGCTGGGTCAAGGAGCATTGAGACCCTGTGGGTAGAAAATGGTCAAAAATGGTTTTGGGCATTTCAGGGATTTTTTAAAATGCACCTCTGCAACATTTAATTGACATTTCAGGGACCTTCTTAGATGCACCTCAGCAACACATTTAATTGGCATTTTAGGGACCTTGTAAAGTGCACCTTGGCAACACATTTTGCTATTTCAGGGACCTTGTAAAATGCACCTCCGCAACACATTTAATTGGCATTTACCTTGTAAAGTGCACCTTGGCAACACATTTTGCCATTTCAGGGACCTTGTAAAATGCACCTCGGCAACACATTTTGCCATTTCAGGGACCTTGTAAAATGCACCTCGGCAACACATTATGCCATTTCAGGGACCTTGTAAAGTGCACCTCGGCAACACATTTTGCCATTTCAGGGACCTTGTAAAATGCACCTCCGCAACACATTATGCCATTTCAGGGACCTTGTAAAGTGCACCTCGGCAACACATTTTGCCATTTCAGGGACCTTGTAAAATGCACCTCGGCAACACATGTAATTGGCATTTCAGGGACGTTGTAAAATGCACCTCGGCAACACATTTTGCCATTTCAGGGACCTTGTAAAATGCACCTCGGCAACACATGTAATTGGCATTTCAGGGACCTTGTAAAGTGCACCTCTGCAACACATTTTGCCATTTCAGGGACCTTGTAAAATGAACCTCGGCAACACATTTTGCCATTTCAGGGACTTTGTAAAGTGCACCTCGGCAACACATTTTGCCATTTCAGGGAACTTGTAAAATGAACCTCGGCAACACATTTTGCCATTTCAGGGACCTTGTAAAATGCACCTCGGCAACACAAGTAATTGGCATTTCAGGGAACTTGTAAAATGAACCTCGGCAACACATTTTGCCATTCAGGGTCATTGTAAAATGCACCTCCGCAACACATGTAATTGCCATTTCAGGGACCTTCTTAAATGCACCTCAGCAACACATTTTGGTATTTCGGCGACTTTCTAAGACACCCCATACCCTCCTCACCCCTGAAAATATCTTTGGATTTACATCAATCTCAAAAGTGCTCCCGGAACCTCTAAATATAGTTTCCCTATTAGTCATAGCAAAACCCAGAATGAAAATATTTGATTTAATATTCATGAAGTTTTGTTTTTAGCTTAAAATCAATATACATTGTATTTATTCAGTTCCGGTAATTCCAGATGGCTGTTGTTTATGCCTTTCGGTTATTTAATTTTCAACCAGTGCAATATCTCACACATTTCCTATCTGTCAATTTATGCATGGAATTCACACAGCATGAAAATGTCTTGGAGCGATAAATTATTGCACTGCAAATACCTGAAGCATTTTTAAATTAACGCCCCCTGCAATACAGCGAGCTGTTGACAATTGTGAAGGTTTTCATTAGTCTGGTCTCAAAATGTTATAAGGGTGGAAATGTGACATCTGTGTTACCCCCCCCCACAGCAAATTTTCAAAGAATACTTTAATACAGTAATAATGAAAGAAATCATTTTCAAGCATTCTGAACGGCCAACATTCATGAAATAGCTTTATATATAACCAGTTAAACATTGCAAGTACCACTCACACAGTTGACGAGTAGTTCTGATACACTTTAAGTGAGATTTATCAAGATACAATGCTAAATTGTACAGCCTTCAACTTTCATTCCTGATTTTGGGATTTACCGTATAAGCATTTGCCATTTTGGACTAACCAAAATTTACTTGTGGGCTGGGGAACATTGGAGTATATGCCTAGGTTTGCCTTTAATTCAATTATATTTCCCCAGAGCATAGCAAGCAAATGTCAATGCTTGTCCAATTTTTTCATTAAAACAAGGGAGATAACTCAACAAATACTTTAACCAGAGTAGTGCTCCACACATATATGACTCTGTAATGTTTATCTGTGCTGTAGTCTTCAAAATTGCCCACTTATGTTCATTATAATTTTTAATTCTATTTATAGTGGAAGGGCTGCAAAAGTTTTTGAACACCAGCAAAATTAAAACAACACAAATTATGCTGTTATAATTGTACATACCTTTTAACTCATCTAATAGTAAAAAAAAACATTTTCGAAATAGTTGGGATGGCAATATTTTTCAAAATACTTTATAATTATTGATTTTTTAATGTGTTTTTTTCTTCAGAAAATCACATTCAAAATCTTCAAAATCTATAAAGATCTTATGTCAAAAAGCATTCATATTATTTGATAGCATAAACAACTCTTAAAAGAATATATATGCACCCACCTCTCGAAAAAATGGGAATATCTTTCCTTGTAATTTGGATGGCAACATGGTTCAATAAACTGTCTCGAGACTTGTCGCACTTGAAAATCACTTCACAAAATTACATCTAATATACATAACAATCCACAATCACCACTTATATTTTTTACAGTATGCCACTTCTAGGAAGATATAATTCTATTTTGTGAATTCCTGATAATATTCTGCGTACAGATTCAGTTCCAAATAATTTACGAAGAATAAAGATGTCTAAAAATCTCCCATAAAATCTGTATGACAATTTTACCAAAATCCAAGATAAAAACATGTTTTCACACACCAATTTAAGATAAGTGACCTATGACATTTTTATCAAAAGCCAAGTTAAAGATATCTTATCACGCACCAATTTAAGATAAGTCCTATCAAAATCGGAGTAAAAATAACTACAAGCTCTCTCTGAGACCAATTTAAGATTCTTAACACCAGCTTCCACTAAGCCGACCAAGATGAAAAGAAGTTGCATATAATATTCAGGCAAATTAAGCATAGCGAGGGCAAAATATATTGTTTATGTCTTACGTCATAAAAAATTTCCCCCAAAATTGCATCGAAAAATGTTTCTTAACACATTGGTCAATGAATATTTCATGAAGTCATTGCTACAAATCACACCACATCTGAATCTATGGTAAACCCCAATGGATAAAAAACAGTGAATTATTTCCAGAAATAAGTTAAGATCACGACTGATAACCCAAAAGCTGGGATTTTTTACGACAAAATCTGGTTAAAATCTAACAACATTTCCTTTCAGTACTGTAATTTTCTCTTATATCAATTTTCCTTGAACATTTCAAATAGCGCTTATAACTATTTAGCTCAGTATTTTCTAAGAAAAATCTTTAAACGCTGAAAAAGGAATTATTTTCAAAAAAGAGCTTTTAACACAATCAAGTAAGCTTCGAAATCTGCCAAATCTCTTCCTTCTCTAAAATCCCTAAACACCAAAAAAGGAATTATTTTTAAAGAAGAGCTTTTAACACAATCATTGAAGTATTAGCTTCAAAATCTGCCAAATCTCTTCCTTCCGACACAATTATCAGGAATCTCAAGCTTTCAGCGCCAATTAAAGTTCTTAATAACAAGGGGACTAGGCTTAATTTCTTGAAACTTACAGAGAAGACCGAAAATTATAGGGGACGGCACGCTGATATATAGATTTCCAATGTCAGAGAAAGTGATCTATACATTCCTGTGAACAAAGAGATGATTGGAAACATTACAAGGATATTGACTTAAAATTGTTCACAAGAATTCTACATTGCAGATGCATGAAAAAGCGCTGTCACGCAATAATTGAAAACAGACGGTCATTCAAACAAACCCTTTGTGGGACTTGAAAATAAAATTTGTTACAATTATATCATACGATCACTTTTTCGAACATTAATATTATCTATTTGGAAACAAATTAATTTATTGGACAATTGATCAAATACAGCTAATAAGAATTGTCTAATCAATATAACGTGATTCAAATATTTGAGGCCCTCATAGTTGATTCATAGGTCTTTGTTGTTACAAGAAACTACTTAAGGCAGGAGAAGCTCCAGGATTTGACGTAAGAGGGGCGTAACTTATGGGCGTAACCTTTTGACTTGCCTCCCTCCCTCAGAACCCTCAAATATTTTATTCGGTTTAAAGCCTTGGGGGTGTTAGGGGTACCCCCTCTACTGAATTTTTTTACATTATTTAATTTAAATAGAGTCCGAAATAGTGCAATTCGGGCATATTATATTATTTTATTTCTCCTTTAATTGAAATAAAAAGTTTTCTTGGACAAATTTAGAGGGGTAGGGGGGATTTTATCAGGGCTTCATGAAATAAGCCCGAGCTTGTGTATATAGCAGTGAAAACTACTGCTTTTTATACACTTCTAGCTTTTTCATCAAAATTTGAATGCAACAACCAAATTTCAGGGTACCAGCTCTGCTTTAAAAAAAAAATTAAGCTTAAGAATGATGTTCATGGAATCATGGCCCAGAATTAAAGCAAACCTCAGACAACTTTATTGTGTTTCTTTTAAATTTTAATGAGAAGATGCAGTCTTCGAAAACGATTCTGTCTTAGTAAATACATAATTGCGTTTTCACATGCTGAACCCTCGTCTGATGGACATAAAATTTAGTATGTCGCATTAAGGGATCAAATGAATGAACGTCACCAAAAAGTTAGATCAGTTTTGCAACATTTTCTTTCATTTGCTTCAGAAACAGCCACACTTTTTATGTTACAAAATAGATGATGTGATTGGATCTTTTTTTGTCTAAATATGGGCACATAATTACCCAATTTCCCCGACGTTCTATACAAAAATAATACCTTAGACTATATAAATGCAGGCTAATTATAGATCTCTTTGAAGAATAGCCATGTGAAGGTATCTAGCTTTTATAAATACATAACTTTGCTCCAGGTTATATATAGTTCATATCTTACAAATGAAACAAATTTGTTCAAAGGGAGCTACAGCGACTTGTTGTTTATCATTGAAACGCACATAAGTTGATCATTAAGAATAACATCCCGGCCAAATATATGAATTGAGTCAATTATGTACACAAAAAAACAGAAAAAGAGTGCACAAAATATATATGGCTCTCAGATAACAAAAATTTAATGCCACTGAAGCTATAAGTATTATTTTGTTTAATTATTTCCTGCATGTAATAAATGCTCAACAAGAGTCCCACAGCAAACAAGAACTGAGGTCTTCTAAAATCATTTCAATTGAAATTATGAGACAAAACTCAACTTTCATCAAAGGCAGAGTTATGGTCCTTGCCTTACATATGCATATTGGTTTAAACAATTGTGTACCATTTTTCATTCAAATATTTTTGAACAATTATTAGGGTAATGGCCAGGGTTTCAAAAAAATGCCCGAAACCAACCTCTGTAAGTTATGACATCCAGGCTATATGACAATACCTCATTACCTTTTTCTTTGTTTTGAAAAACAAACCAGGTAAAAAAAAAGGTGATTACCTTCGAAGGTTCTCCGGCATACTGCTTGTGTATGGGATGAATGCAATGATGCTGCGGATTAAGTTTTCCAGTACATGCGCAAACCTGTCCCATTTTTATTTATTTCACTATGATCAAGTCTTATTGATATATCTCCTTATTTATTGATATATCCGCATGTTATCATCAATATTATCTCAGTGTCTCCCATGAAAACTCTCGGTATTTATCGACATAATATCCCTGTGTAAATATCGATATATTCCCAACTTATCGATATACTCTTTTCTTATAATTTATCAAATAGAGTTTCATTTAAAAATGACTTATTTCAAATTGTGCATCACAATTAAAACTGTTTTTTAAGCTCATGAAGTCAAATGGCAACATACACTACTGCAGCATCACAAAAAATCCTCATCTTTGTAAAATTTCACATTATTTATTCACATATGTACAATTTCCCATGATTTTCATAATTGTCCAATTTCAAATAATTTTCAGGAGGATACAAAATATCATCATATTTAACTAGAGAGTGTCAGTTAAGGTTGCGCAGTTTTTCAAAAATCAATTGTTCCGCTTAAATAAATGGAACTATTCTATCTCTACATAGATCAAACATAAATAAATTATTATGGAGTAACAATTTGTACCTGGCGGAGACACATAACAGTTAATACAACTCTTTGATAATCAAAACTTCAAAAGCTTGTAAATATCCATTTAATGAATTCACAATACTCTTAAGTCCAAATCGTTTTGTGTTTTTCAATGTGTACTCATCAGAAGTCAACGGTTAATAATAAAAAGTTATATTCAATTAGTGCTCTTTTGTTTGTTACATAAGTTTTTTCTATGTCGGAAAATAGCTGTTAGTTAGTATTATTAAGTTTAACCAACTTGAAATAAAGATTATCTTATCTTATCTTATCTTAGTCCAAATAGTCCTTTAATAATTTAGCTACCCGAAGACGAATGTCGATCGAAGGCCAAAAATGATACATTATATAAAATCACGCAAAAATAATGTCAGAAGTGAATAAAAAGCAAGATCTGCAAAACCATGAATGACTTCGTTTATTCCACGCTTTCTTCTGCCTTATTCCTGGCAATGCTGCCATCATCGCTAGCAGACGTGCAATTTGCGAGAAGACAAAACGTGATACCTCGTAACATGACACCTGTTACATTTCCATCGTAATCTTACAAAAGTACACTGTCATTTGCCTGCTGAAGAAGCCATATTTGATTAAGTGAAATAGGATCTTTTCCACTTTCGATGGAGAATAATTTAAATACCTAAATTTTCAACAGAAAGTTTAATTGAAAATATGATGCCAGTGGGCAATTTAAATTTTTCAAGTAAAAATAACTGTCATTTTTTCATTGATTTGTTACCATTTTTTTCACAGGAAGATTTATTTCGTTAAAATATAATCATACATTTAACAAGATTTCTGTGAAATTTGATGTGCCTCCTGTCAGCTACTGACCATGATGTATGTTCATACCAAGTTTGAGGGATCAACACAAAGTTGTTTGATAACTGTTAATTGATTCGAAGCAAAAGTGTGAAAATGACATGAAAACCTAAATGTGTACAGGTATCCTTTTTGAGAGACCATGCGAAAGTACCCCTGGTCACAGGGATCGATCCCACAAACTCTTAGTTTAATATACTTAAATTTCTGTCTAGCAGGAATGTGATAAAAGCTGATAGCTTATAGAGTCACTCTCAAGAGTCTGTTTCCTGGGTAGAAACTTGAGTACTGTGTCCATTTTGAGAGGCCGTGAGAAAGTACCAGTGGTGAGAATCGAACCCACAACCTCTTGGGTGAGAGGCAGACACCTTTACCACTAGGCCGCTCTCACCCTGCAATAACTCTTTAGTGAGAGGTGGGCATCTTTACCACTAGACCACTCTCACGCTCTCACAACAGAATTTATCATAAATGTCTCAATATTATAAAGTCCTCAATTTCTACAAGTTAACGTAATGATTTTCACGGCCATCAAAGTACATACGTTACAAGCATTCACATTTATTACCTTGTACTTGAAGTCCTGAAATCGGCACCAGACGATGTTGATAATTTTCAGCATCTCGACATGAAGGTTCAATACAAACAAGTGACGTCCCACCTCCATCGGACCCAGATCGGCACTAGACGTGCTCGCACTCATGTCACAGTATGACACGTAACGATATGTCATCTAACTAAGTTGTCGGTAAGTTCATATTCCATTATAACGTAGTCATAGGCACAGAGGATTTTGAAATGTAAACCTTCATTGTTTTGCATACATTTTCTTTGTTATTTCGCCTTTTCGTGTTCAAGTAACAAGCTTTTTTGCTTTCAGAATTCAAAAAGTCAGACATCATTTAAATATTGTCAATGTTTTGTATACATCCATGAGTATTACACGCACAAATTATCTCATATCATGTAAGAATAACAATCGAATGTCCAAATTCTTCCATTTCCTCTCCTTATAAAGTTGAGCATTTTTCTCATATTATTTACAAATCCTTTGTAGGACTATTTCTTAATAATGACGAACCACAATTTAGTCCAATCTTCACAACATGAACCTGTATCAAGTACCACTAAATTGAAACGAGAACGTCAATTAAAAAAAAGTCTTGACCTCGTGGTCATTGTTTAATATAGGTATATATACTTACTATTTCCTTTTTTTTCCCAAGCATAATATTTTAAACTTCTATAGAGAGATAAAATGATATATTTGAAAAGCTTTATCATATATTAGTGTTATGCAGAACACTAAATACTTTTTTTGGACCTTAAATTATAGTACATAGTTATATATCTATATTGAACACTCCTGGATATATATTTAATTACGCAACCATGGTAATGCACAACAGACATACCTAGCCTTTTTATGACAAACTGACAAAACCACCTGGATAATGATTTACAAAGTGGACAAAAAACGAAATATAAGGCAAACCATGGCAACCAATTCTCTTATCACAAATAATTGGAATCGCTAACTAAGTATTAACAGCTAATGAAAAGCATGATAATGGTGCTTTCTTTTGCACAATAGCACTTTTCTTGCATGGTTGAAATTTACCTTTTGGAGTAATATGTTCATGAACTGATGAACTATATTCATGAACTCTGATTATTTGTTCATGAATGGTCATGAACATTCAGATTATCCATTAATGAATATGTTCTTGAACACTAATTATTTGTTAATGAATGTTCTTGAACACTGATTATCCTTCAATGATTGTTCATGAAGACAGTTTTTCATTTTAAAATGTTCATGAACAATAAGGTGAAATGTTCATGAATAATAATGAAAAATATTATTTATATAAACAAAGATTATGGAAATTTCATACTTCTGTTTTATAAATGTGACTATTTAATCTGGGAAAACCAGGCCACAAATGAAAATGACCTAGAAAGAAAAAAATCACAAGCCAACATTTTATGTGACAGTGGTTTTATTTAAAATGTCAATTAACAAAAAGAAAAACAAGAGTTAAATTAAAACCTAAATATAACGCTTCAAATTAATGCTGATTTTGACAGAAACTTGATTTCTCACAACGTAATTTTCCCTGTGGTATGGTTTTCGCAGAGTGCATTTCAAATGTAATATTTTCATCATTTAATTTGAAAACTTTGAATGACAAAATCGAACCATTTTAGGCCAATACAGTACGTTTAGTCTGCAAGTTTTTCTTTATGACATAAACTCACAAATTATGAATCCAATACAAATAAATATTTCAGTGATCTCGACTGGAATAAAACTGCAAATGTATCTCCTGATGTTAAACAAATCACTGCAAAACAATCAGAAAATATAATCTGAAATATCGGTGAAAGCATTAGATTTTTATCTTAGACAATCAAATTCAAATTACATTACAAATTCCACTAGAGAAATGGAAGAAAACATATTATCCCATCCGTATGCTTTGCTAGTCTCTGACAATCTGGCTTTTTACATGTTTTTTTCTTACATAATGTTATTCATATTTTATACGTGACTTCTATTTATAATTGAAAAACTTCTGTTGTTGTTTTTTCATACAAATGGGGCATAACTCAAAAATTATAAAAGCCAGAGTTATGGGCCTTATTGTACACTGCATTTTATCTCTAGCAACATGTGTACCAAGTTTCATTAAAATATCTTGTACAGATGCATATTATCTCAAGCAATGTGTACCAAGTTTCATTAAAATATCTTTTAAAAAAATACATTTCACCTCTAGCAACATATGCACCAAATTTAATAAAAAATATATGGTACACATGCATCTTATTTCTAGTAACATTTTTTTATGTGTACCAAGTTATATTAAAATATCTTGTACACATGCACTTTATCTCTAGCAACATGAGTACCAAGTTTCATTAAAATATCTTGTACACATGCACTTTATCTCTAGCAACATGAGTACCAAGTTTCATTAAAATATCTTGTACACATGCACTTTATCTCTAGCAACATGAGTACCAAGATTCATTAAAATATATTGTACACATGCACTTTATCTCTAGCAACATGTGTACCAAGATTCATTAAAATATCTTTAAGGGTGTACAATGAACTATACTCAAGGTTGAACAAATTGCACAACTATAGCCAACGCCCCCAGCCTGAAGGCTGTCATAATACTCTGACAGCTTCCCCTTTTCATTTCTTCTAAAAAACAGACGCGTTAAAAATGCATGGCTTCCATAATTTTAATTTCAAAGACAGGAAACATTTTCTCTAAGGACAAATGGGAAAAGCAGTAATAATGTTTTATTTCTAACAAATGCCAACTGGATTGATGCAAAGTGGAGAATTATTCCTCATCAATGCCAGTCTTAATGACTGGAAAATACTTTTGTTTAAAAATTGAACTTAGCATTTCAAGGTTTAAAAGCTTTAAATGATCATGGTGTTTATAATTAATTCTGCCAAAATCCAACAAGTGATTTTCAAATCGTGTGCAACATCCTCAGCCTGTCGATCTACTCGACACCTCAAAGAAACCGACTGCTTGCAATAGTGATTTGGCTTATAATTTTATCCTATCACATTAAAAGTAAGTACTGAAAAGACAGGCTCATAACCCGCACAGAGGAGGCGTGCTCATACACACACAAAGGAGCAGGCTCATACCCGCACAAAGGAGGCAGGCTCATATCCCACAAAGGATCCATGCATATTCAGGTTGCATTGGTTTCACTTTGTGGCATTAAAATTACACTAACAAGAACAGTGCGTCTGCGGTGACAAACAAAACTCTTTGAAGTGCTGAAGCTGTTTGTCAGAAGCGTGTTTCTGTTTTGTTTAACTATTTGAGGAAAATGTTTCGATAAGGTCATTTGCAAAAAAATATTAAGCACGACTTTTTTCACCCCATGAGAGCAGGACTGACTGGTGTTTTAAAATATGGCTGATTTTATATTGCGTGTGCTACAGAAAATTTCAGTAACATATATATTCACCTATCTAAAAATGAGAAAAATGGAAACAACTGTTCTGAAAGAATATATTGAAACAAGAAATAATGAATAACCTGCAAATTTATTATGCCCAAGAAAAAACAGCACCATTGCAATATATATACCCAGTTCACAGCAATCAGTAAATTTAACTACATACAGTACACTCAACGAGTTAGACCCACTTTCCTCGCTCACTCCGAGGGATAAAGTCGATGATCGCGGACTTCCTACGAGGGTAAAACTGTTGCCCTCGCTAAAATCCCTCCGAGTGGCTGGTTTTCCGCCGAGTTTAACATGAACGATAGCGTTGAAAATCGTCCGATTTTATGACCCCTCGGCGGAACTCCGTGTCTAATCAGATAAGCAAAAAATCACTCTTGTTTAGAAGTTATTTTTTATGCTTACTGTATGTACATTATTAA
The DNA here is from genome assembly GCF_026914265.1 of Mya arenaria. NCBI lineage: Eukaryota > Metazoa > Mollusca > Bivalvia > Myida > Myidae > Mya > Mya arenaria. The sequence continues at coordinate 31,816,217 of NC_069125.1, forward strand.
TCGTACAAGATTCTTACCAGCGTTTAATTTGTTTTGTGTCCGAAAACGCCAATTGAATATTGTCTTGACTTGTTTATAGTAAACATTGAATCATTGATAAATTGCCACTAATTGTATTGCATCATAAAACAGCCAACATTTTACACGATTCTGAACCATGACCTCCGACGTCACGCGCGTGATCAATACATTATATAGAATATACTTTTTATTATTGGTGGTTAAAAATAGCTATGACGTATTACGGAATTTTTCCACAGAAAACGAGGCAAGGCTTCAACCATGTGCTGTGAACTTTGAACGCGTGTTTGACCTCCTGATTTTCCGAAAATGTGTAATAAGTAACCTAGCCTTTTTCGGGTGAAATGTGTTAACAATGTATTCAGTCATTAGTAAAATATACGTTTATAAGATGCATGTGCAAATAGTGAAATACGACTGCATTCTTGTGGTAAGCTAACTTCATGTAAAACGGGCAGAGGAAAAAGATTAATAGAAATTTACTGAAGCCGTCATTATCGATGGAAATTTTTAATAAAAAAATAACTTTGGCGTAGATTCTTCAGAGTTTCGCGGAGGTTACCCCTCCGAGGAACGCCGCGTTCGTCATTCTTCGGCCGACCGATCACCCTCCGAGGGCCTTAAATTCCAACTCCGAGGAACGCGGACAGACGATAAATTCATTGCGTTGGCCGCGATAGCGAAAATCCGCGGAGGAAAACAGAAAGTGGGTCTAACTCGTTGAGTGTACTGTAGGAATTAAGATGGTACAGTAGCATGATTTTTCTTTTGAACAATTTATGGCTCAAACAATGCCCTGCTGGTAAACTATTATTTTTAATGACAATGGATGTTATCATTGAGCAAACAATTAAGTATCAGGCATAATTAGAGAGTTGTTTTTCAGCTTTTTTCCACTGAAAATGTCACTAACAGAACCGTTATTTCAAGAACAAGCAGCGAATTGTAATATATCAATATAGTTTTATAGTGATATAAATGACTTCTTTCTATGTGTTTATAAATAAGGGGAAAATTGTCCTGTATGTTACCAGTTAATTGCTCAAACCAAAGTCATTTATTCTATACACTTAATGACCCTAATGGGTCTCCAATTTTCTTGCAATTTCCGTAACTGCAGACTTATATTTTAAAGAACCTCATCTTACAAGCCACATTATGTAAGAAACAGAACTGACAAAGGAACCACAGTTGGTGATCATTTGAGGCCATTAATGTGAGAAAGTCTGTGAAAGTACAAGGTTTCATATATAAACAAATTTCCTTCTGAATGGCTGCAAAGAAAATTATTAGAAAACCCCCATAGAATATCACGATACAAATTATCACACAAAATATATAAGGTAGAAAGACCAGCAATATTATCACACAATATAACTTGGTAGAGGATAACCAGCACTATCACACAATATAACTTGGTAGAGGATCACCAACACTATCACACAATATAACTTGGTAGAGAATCACCAGCACTATCACACAATATAACCTGGTAGAGGATCACCAGCACTATCACACAGTATAACTTGGTAGAGGATCGACAACACTATCACACAATATAACTTGGCAGAGGATCGACAACACTATCACACAATATAACTTGGTAGAGGATCACCAGCACTGTCACACAGTATAGCTTGGTAGAGGATCACCAACACTGTCACACAGTATAACTTGGTAGAGGATCACCGACACTGTCACACAATATAACTTGGTAGAGGATCACCAACACTATCACACAGTATAACCAACACTATCACACAATATAACTTGGTAGAGGATCACCAACACTATCACACAATATAACTTGGTAGAGGATCACCTGAACACTATCACACAATATAACCTGGTAGAGGATCACCAACACAATATAACTTGGTAGAGGATCACCAGCACTACCACATAATATAACTTGGTAGAGGATCACCAGCACTATCACACAATATAACCTGGTAGAGGATCACCAACACTATCACACAATATAACTTGGTAGAGGATCACCAGCACTACCACATAATATAACTTGGTAGAGGATCACCAGCACTATCACACAATATAACCTGGTAGAGGATCACCAACACTATCACACAATATAACTTGGTAGAGGATCGACAACACTATTACACAATATAACTTGGTAGAGGATCACCAACACTTTCACACAATATAACCTGGTAGAGGATCACCAGCACTACCACACAATATAACTTGGTAGAGGATCACCAACACTATCACACAATATAACCTGGTAGAGGATCACCAACACTGTCACACAAAATAACCTGGTAGAGGATCACCAACACTATCACACAATATAACTTGGTAGAGGATCACCAACACTATCACACAATATAACCTGGTAGAGGATCGACAACACTATCACACAATATAACTTGGTAGAGGATCACCAACACTATCACACAATATAACTTGGTAGAGGATCACCAATACTATCACACAATATAACCTGGTAGATGGACAACACTATCACACAATATAACTTGGTAGATCGACAACACTATCACACAATATAACCTGGTAGAGAATCACCAGCACTACCACACAATATAACTTGGTAGAGGATCACCAGCACTATTACACAATATAACCCGGTAGAGGATCACCAACACTATCACACAATATAACTTGGTACTCTGAGGAGCTTCAAGCAGCTCACAAATGTATCATCAATATAATTTTAATTTAGCTCACAAAGAACTTTTTAACTCCATATTTATTTACAAAACCATAATCTAACAACTGGAGGGAACAGGGTTTTGAATTCAATCCAAGAGAATCTCTACAGACTGTCTTAATATAGAATACATTTATGAGATGGAAGGTGTCTGTTTCTATGAGCATTTTTTTTAAAACAATAAGAACACTTATGTATACCGTATTACCATTTATTGATTTCCTCAATAGAGTGGCCCCAGGGCCAGTGCCAAATGAATGCAGTGGTTTTGTCTTCACACCAAAAATAGCGGGAATAGGCCTTATCCAGGGTCCCTGGGGTGGGGGTGGGGGGGCATTTGGCTTGGATTTTACCAGCAGTTTGTCCCCTCAGGGCGGGGATTTATCCGAAAGTAAAGTCCCCGCTATTCCCCGGACCGGGGGGGGGCTGGTTACAATTGACTGGTACATTACTAGCAAACCGCAAAACCAGAAGTTCATTAGGAGAAAGAAATGTTATGAATCACACATTAAAACAAAGGAATGACATTTTCATTGGGTTCATTTGAGTATTTGGAAATAATTTCACACCCTAATGAAATGACAAAATTTCCCAGACGGAGCAAATTATTTGCATATCATTTATGCATAGCAATCAAGGTCGGGAAATTGGAAAAAGTGCACACCACCTAAAGATGGATGGTAGTGTCTTCAGGGTGTCATCAATAAGCAGTCACAAAATGTCTGTCACAGATTCTTCGAGGTTTTTTTTCCTCTGACCAGACATTATATGGGACAATAATTATTAATGCAGTCATGTCTATCACAGAATCGAAGTTTTTTAAGTTTTTTGTCTGACCAATATATGGGACAATAATTATTAATGCAGTCATGTCTATCACAGATTGACCAGACATTATATGGGACGAACATTATTCTACAATGCTATTCTTTGTATTTTTAGTTACTGCTGATTCTAATGAAGACGGAAAACATGTAACATCAAACTGTACAATAGCTCATTGTTGCTTTAAAGGGTCTGTACTCCGTATGATAAAAAAGCGAAAAAAAAAAAAAAAAATTGTCGAAAACTGACATAAACTTGGCATCGATATGTACAATGCATTGAAACTTACTAGTTAATGTACCACAAAGTTTACAAATTATTTAAGTTTAGCAGTAATCTCATATTTTTCCATTAAAAAAGAAGCTTAATTATGTCACCCATATAGAGTAAGCTGTAGTAGCTCAGTGGATATGATGCTGGACTGCAATTTTCGCGACACAGGTTCGAACCCGGTCTCCGATACATTTTTTTTTTACATTTTGGTACTTTTTTTACAATTATGATATCAAAGCGTAGCACATTCTATTAGATAATTGTCCTGAGATTCGTTACAGAAAAAAACTTTTTTTGGTGCCAATCTGGTGTACAGTCCCTTTAACTAGGATTTTAGTAAGGTTATATGTTGCTTTTCCTAAGGTTTATTAAAGTCAGGTTATAAATAGGGTAGGGTGCTGCAAATAGGGACAGGGCACACAGAAAGAAAAGGCTACATTGTACTGGACTGTGAAGATTTTCAAACATTACAATTTTGACAGAAATGGTAGGAAGTTTGTTTAATTGAAGTTATGTTAGGTTTCATCGTCTGCCAAATATGTATGTAAATATGTTATTATATTATATGATAACATTAAATTTTACACTCATAAACAATCACCATGATGCTGGTGACTCCATGGGACTGCAGAATTGTTCTCATTACCAAAAAAGGTGCAGCACTCTTCCATTACTGACTTTAGTTAAAGGGACACAACACCAGATGTTCCCAAAATTGGCAAAAACAAAATTTCCTAAAAACAAGCCAATGATTGTCCATATGAGCTATAATAATGCTGATAATGCATCATTTTATATGATTATTAGAATATTTTGTCGATTTCTCAGCGGTGTTTACTTGTTTAAAAATAGCACATAATGATTTCCCCAGTTTATGGTGTGTATATTTAGCATGTAAAAGACACATGAATAGTACAGAAAAACATAATGACACTATTCTTAAATTTATTGGGATTTATACGTGGTAGACAGACCCAGTAAATTTGAATTGGAAAAAATATGCAAAAACTGCTAAAGACACATGTATCTTAAGCGATGTAATACATCAGTAAAAGGGATTCAACACAACAATATCAATTTTATGTAAATTTTTAACAAGTTCCTTTTTTTTTTGCAATGATATCATCCAGTGTCACGTCCCTTTAAAACCCTACTTTTAATTGTTAAAGCTATTTTCCCATACATACTCTACAATGATATCTCATTTTCCCAGTCTCTGAATGAGACACTATTTTTTTTCATTCTAAATGATTTAATATCCAATAACTCCATATGAACAACTCGTCTAGTTGGCGATACTAAATCATTCGAACATGCTTTCGGAGACAAACATTCAAAGAATTCAAGTGCCACAACCGAACCAATGAAAGTTGCAGACAATAAACCAAATAAGGTACATCACCACTAGACTTAAACGATTTCATTATTAATATCATAATTACAATCAATTGATCAATGCTGGCAGCCTTATACAATAATACCACAGACGTATTCATGGTAATGAATGGTACATTTCGCAGCAGGGAAACTTCATAATTAAGTGCATCGGAAGGCAATGTCAGTTTTCTCCATTACTCAATTGATGACATTTAACTGACTTCTGATAAAATAGCCAATTTTCTATCAAATCAAGATTTATTCAGAAAGTTCCAAGATGGTTGGAAGACACAGGTTAATTGCAATGGATAGAAAATTGGCAGCAAAGAAATTTGAACTTGGGAAAATTGCAAGCGCAAAGCATTAGTCTGGAGAGAGCTTACCTACCCATTGACCAACAATTCAAATGCACGTTTTATGTCAAATCTAATTGGTAAACCAATCGAATAAGAGCTGGTAATTATATAATCCTTAGAAGGCCAATTGCGGTTTAAACTGTTGGGGAGATTTCCTACAGCATGAATGTCTTATGTTACAGAAAACCACTTTCAGCGAGGCAGCTAAAGTCTGTTTATGGAGAAAGTGCTTCCATGTATTGTACCATTGCATAGGACTTAAGGAGCAAATCACTTCTAATTACGCCTCTCAATGGCCTATATTGTGATATTAGGGTATCCATCTTACTGAGCAGGAGGTTTAATGTTTGAGCCTCACTAGGGACTTCTGTCCTACCGAGCAGGAGGTTTAATGTTTGAGCCTCACTAGGGACTTCTGTCCTACTGAGCAGGAGGTTTAATGTTTGAGCCTCACTAGGGACTTCTGTCCTACCGAGCAGGTGGTTTAATGTTTGAGCTTTACAAGGGACTTCTGTCCTACTGAGCAGGAGGTTTAATGTTTGAGCTTTACAAGGGACTTCTGTCCTACCGAGCAGGTGGTTTAATGTTTGAGCCTCACTAGGGACTTCCGTCCTACCGAGCTGAAGGTTTAATGTTTGAGCTTTACAAGGGACTTCTGTCCTACCGAGCAGGTGGTTTAATGTTTCAGCCTCACTAGGGACTTCCGTCCTACCGAGCTGAAGGTTTAATGTTTGAGCTTTACAAGGGACTTCTGTCCTACTGAGCAGGAGGTTTAATGTTTGAGCCTCACTAGGGACTTCTGTCCTACTGAGCAGGAGGTTTAATGTTTGAGCCTCACTAGGGACTTCTGTCCTACTGAGCAGGTGGTTTAATGTTTGAGCCTCACTAGGGACTTCTGTCCTACCGAGCAGGAGGTTTCATGTTTGAGCTTTACAAGGGACTTCTGTCCTACCGAGCAGGAGGTTTCATGTTTGAGCTTTACAAGGGACTTCTGTCCTACCGAGCAGGTGGTTTAATGTTTGAGCTTTACAAGGGACTTCTGTCCTACCGAGCAGGTGGTTTAATGTTTGAGCTTTACAAGGGACTTCTGTCCTACCGAGCAGGTGGTTTAATGTTTGAGCTTTACAAGGGACTTCTGTCCTACCGAGCTGAAGGTTTAATGTTTGAGCTTTACAAGGGACTTCTGTCCTACCGAGCAGGTGGTTTAATGTTTGAGCTTTACAAGGGACTTCTGTCCTACCGAGCTGAAGGTTTAATGTTTGAGCTTTACAAGGGACTTCTGTCCTACCGAGCAGGTGGTTTAATGTTTGAGCTTTACAAGGGACTTCTGTCCTACCAAGCAGGTGGTTTAATGTTTGAGCTTTACTAGGGACTTCCGTCCTACCAAGCAGGAGGTTTAATGTTTGAGCTTTACAAGGGACTTCTGTCCTACCGAGCAGGTGGTTTAATGTTTGAGCTTTACAAGGGACTTCTGTCCTACCGAGCTGAAGGTTTAATGTTTGAGCTTTACAAGGGACTTCTGTCCTACCGAGCAGGTGGTTTAATGTTTGAGCTTTACAAGGGACTTCTGTCCTACCGAGCAGGAGGTTTAATGTTTGAGCTTTACAAGGGACTTCTGTCCTACCGAGCAGGAGGTTTAATGTTTGAGCCTCACTAGGGACTTCCGTCCTACCGAGCTGAAGGTTTAATGTTTGAGCCTCACAAGGGACTTCTGTCCTACTGAGCAGGTGGTTTAATGTTTGAGCCTCACTAGGGACTTCCGTCCTACCGAGCTGAAGGTTTAATGTTTGAGCTTTACAAGGGACTTCTGTCCTACCTAGCTGAAGGTTTAATGTTTGAGCTTTACAAGGGACTTCCGTCCTACCGAGCTGAAGGTTTAATGTTTGAGCTTTACAAGGGACTTCTGTCCTACCGAGCAGGTGGTTTAATGTTTGAGCCTCACTAGGGACTTCCGTCCTACCGAGCTGAAGGTTTAATGTTTGAGCCTCACAAGGGACTTCTGTCCTACTGAGCAGGTGGTTTAATGTTTGAGCTTTACAAGGGACTTCTGTCCTACCGAGCAGGTGGTTTAATGTTTGAGCCTCACTAGGGACTTCCGTCCTATCGAGCTGAAGGTTTAATGTTTGAGCCTCACTAGGGACTTCCGTCCTACCGAGCTGAAGGTTTAATGTTTGAGCTTTACAAGGGACTTCTGTCCTACCGAGCTGAAGGTTTAATGTTTGAGCTTTACAAGGGACTTCTGTCCTACCGAGCAGGTGGTTTAATGTTTGAGCTTTACAAGGGACTTCTGTCCTACCGAGCTGAAGGTTTAATGTTTGAGCCTCACTAGGGACTTCCGTCCTACCGAGCTGAAGGTTTAATGTTTGAGCTTTACAAGGGACTTCTGTCCTACCGAGCTGAAGGTTTAATGTTTGAGCTTTACAAGGGACTTCTGTCCTACCGAGCAGGTGGTTTAATGTTTGAGCTTTACAAGGGACTTCTGTCCTACCGAGCAGGTGGTTTAATGTTTGAGCTTTACAAGGGACTTGTTCTGATAAAGCTGGTTGCAGACCCAGCTATAGCTGTTTGGTGACTCAGCAGCCAGTTAAATAATGGATACCAATCGCTTTCCTGCCAGGGATATCAAGCATATAGGATAGGAGTCGGAAGTAAAAATGTTCATCGATCAAAGTGTCTTAAAAGTCCAGAGGACTGGCCATTTGATAAGAGGGTAGACACTATAATAAACAAACACTTAGATGATCACTCATACACACCACAAAGATGGAAGTTTGTCAATTCTTTCCATGAGCGAATTTTCATATGGCAATCTTCAGTAAATTTAATTTTTTACTCAACTCTTTGAGACAAACACGAACAAGATTGCCGATGAGCTAATCCCTAAGTTAATTATGTATTATGTTTTAGTCGAATAGGGGAAATAACTCAACAGTTAATGAGGCCAGAGTGGCATGCCTTGAAGTACATGCGCAACGGCTCAGAAAACATGTGTACCAAGAATCTCTTGGAACAATTTTTCATTATGGCAAAGTCTAAAAGGTTTTTCAGCCCAAAGTCTCTGACATTTAAGTCACCAGGGCCGTCACAAAACTTCGACATTTTTTCCTCGGAAAACAGACGAACTAAAAAATACATAGTTTATGTGCGAATATTTCTGCCTTATACGCACTCCCAGTTGTGTACTGACATGATTTAAGGTGCTAGTGTGAATGTAAATGCATCAATAAATATTCATAAGTCTGACTTGCAAAAATGTCACCAGGACGCAATAAATTTTGTTGGACTGGTCAAGATTTATTCCGTAATACGTGTCCCATCACCAGAGATTTTGCTCAAATTTGGAAGCCTCAACTTGGAAAGTTCATTCACTGCTGCACTCAGGCAATGATCTATCAAGAAATGGGTTAGATTCTATGAAGATAATGAGATTTGGCACAACATTGTTAAAGTTTCTAAGAAATAATTAAGAATTCCTGCATTGAAACCACATTTGCATACAAATATCTACGCTGGAATTTCTCTATGATTTAAAAAAACATTGCTTATTTTCAAATAACATTATTATATTTCGAAGAAATATTTAACACAGGGGCTGATCTAGAATTTGGCATTAGAGAGGGCACAACATAGAGGTGGGGCGTAACTATGGAATATTGGGCTAAATCTGCTAGTGTGACATATAAACGTACAATTAAATACTTTAATAACAGTATTAACTGCTAAAGAATTCTGAACACCAATTGTTCAAGAAACTTTCGATCCCTGTAAAAAAACAACCTAAATCTGAACATAATTTATTTTAAAAAGAAACTTCGCAAAAAAACGCAAAGAACCAGAATTTTGATGCCCTGAAAGTACTCAGACTGATTAATGATCACTTAGACAAAACCCAGACTTATTTGTTTTCCGAAAAAAGACAAAACGCCGAAATCCAAAATTGAACATTTCTACAAGCTTAGGCTAAGCTCTATAGTTCTTCCTATCCCTGATGTATATTTTTGTCACTAAGAAGAACAAAACAAGCCATGATGGTACACAGAGTGACGAATGACAGCCAATACCAATAAATCTTCGCACGACAGGACAAGATCTGATGTGGTCATTATTGCCCTCATTCTCCGACACTTGGACGGGCTGGTAATGGTTAACAACAGGTTTTATAGCTGTTACCGAGATTGTCTAACTAACCAGAAAATCAACACTATCATTTCCCGTTGTGAGAAAAAGAAGTAAAGGGCTAATTCTTTGTCCGGGTCCCACAATCAACAGGATTCAAAGGGCCAGAAAAAAAAGCGTAGAAACTGACCATATTTTTTTCTTAACTTGGATTTTTTAACTAGTGCGCAGCTACATTGAGCCATATACAGTCAGCAAAGCATTGCCATGCATCCATTAACAAAAGGAAATTTATTACTGATATTTCACAGAATGATTGAATTTCAAAAGGGTTAGATTTTTATATTGGACTCGGAAAAGATGGCCAAATGATAGGGTTTGACAAACAAAGGGCCATAACTAAGGAGCTGCTGAAGTTACAAAACTTGTTAGAGATATCATGCATATAAACAAAAGTTTTGTAATTTATTAAGTTTGGTGAGAATATGATAGAAAAAAAATCATGCTATTTAGGATACAGAAAAAAATAATTTGATAAATTTTGACCATAAAAGGGCAATAACTCAAGAGTTACTCTGGTCATCAGGCTAGTAATCAAACTTGTTCAAGATATTGTTCCCATTAATATTGCAACCAAGTTTGGTAAGAATTGGATGAAAAATGCAGTTGTATTGAACATTTATATTAGTTTTCCACACTGAGGTTATCTTTTGTCTAGTTGACACATCAAAATTATTTGATTGGCTATTAGTTATTATTGGATAAATATTGACCAATCAATAATCATTTGGATAACTTCAACCAAATCAAAAACAGTTTTATATAATTGGCTGTAGACAATTTCAGTTGATGCTGCCCCGGGCAATTATTATGACCTTTCACAAACACATAAACTTTAGAACTGATCTAAAACCAATATTGTCAGAGATGATCTTGCGGTGATTAGAAACTTATATTGACTTATTTCTGCCACTATCAATAGATTCCATGTTATTTGCAATCCAGTATCCGCCCCGACATTGATCCCCTATATCATGTAAAGGTTAACGCAATCGGAAACAAAATAAGTACTTCTCGGCCTGAGCCCACAAGCCCACCCACCCTTCCTATCCTGTTATGATTTACAATATCGGAAACAAAATAAGTACTTGGCCTGAGCCCACAGGCCCACCCACCCGTCGTCGTATCCTGTCAAGGTTAAAGCCATCCATCGGAACACTGGATTTACCAGGGAAGACAAAGTGCATGACCCCATGTTAAAAGATAACATCGGGAAAGATATCCGTCACCTAAGAATTCAAGAGTAAATAATATTAAATCAAGAGTGTCCCGTACAATTCGCTGATCAATACAATATGACAGGAAATCGTAATATCACATTGTAATTGGCAACAGAGAGCTGGTTTCTGGAGGTTAGAAATAGATTATTCGCGTGGATATATCGTCACATGTCTGCATAATGTACCATTATAATAGATTGCCCAATTTATCAATGTCAACGTAAAACAGTTCACTAAATCTGCTAAATTTGCAAATTTTCCCTCAAATTGGTTTCCACGACTATATCCAGTTTATTCTCAAAAAGAACCAGAGTCTGCCAGCCAAAATGGACATTTCAAATGGCAATTAATTTGGCTGGTTCAAATTAAGATAAATAAGAGAATTTTAAGACTAATTAAGTAATAGCTGGTTTATTTTTTCAGTATTTGAGATGGTTCATAAACAAGAGCCGTCGTAAGACAGCGCGCTCAACTACGCTGCTTTGACTTAGAATACAATAACGATGTAATAATATCAAGTTTGGTCTCTTTATGTCAAACCTAACTAAAATTATTCGATACATAAGGTGACTTTGATGCTGCCCTCCCACCAGCCCACCCAAACAATGACGCAAGTCATTCAAATAACTTGATTTCCCATTATGAAAATGTGGTTAAGATTATACAAATATGCCTTTCAAAGGAAATTAAAAAAAAAAAAAAAAAAAAAAAAAAATCAAGGGCCATAATTTGTATTTAGGCTTAAAATGGAGTTATGTTTCTTGTTGAAAGATGGTTGTAAATAATTTTGAATTTTATTAAGTGCATTTAATGTACCGTATAGAAGTTTTTTTATTAAAATCCCAACTTGCCCTTTACTTTTACTTGCCTAAAACTTTAACCTAAGTCAATCAGGGGCCATAACTTGTATTAAGGATATGGAGTTATGTAACCTCATTGGGTGATGGTCCTGAATGTAGGGTATTGGACTTATAAGTGAAAATCCCAACTTGCCCTAAAACATTAACCGGACGCCAACGCCGATGCTGGGGCGAGTAGTATAGCCCACCTATTCTTCAAATCGTCAAGCTAAAAACTTATTGAAAACCCTGAACAACTTGACAACAAAGAAATTTTTGAAAAGGATAATTTTCAGAAACGCTTTAAATTTCCAAGAAAAGTTCTTTTAACAATTATAATTAGTAGTATCAACTGATGTAAAAATACAGATTCAATTTCCTTCGATATTATACTGAGTCACCATAAAACATCCATTAAGTGGTTATTATAATTGTCGATCAAGTTATAATATTTCAGAAAGCAAGGAATATGATAGGAATTACTGAGGAAATTGAAAGCTGAAGACATAATAATTATAGTAAACTGAACCACAGAACTTCAATGTACTTCTTTGTAATAAAGTCTGTAACATTAAGTTTCTTAAAGAAGATAAGAGACCTCTTAGAAAATCTATGCATGAATAAAATAACAGCTCTGTTTCATTATGATCTATTCTATACTTGATTTTTTTTAGGCTGTATGCCGCAGGTTTACAGACTAATATGTACTGCGAATTAAAACGATGTATTCAACCCTATTAAAACATTTGCCACCGACTCCAAAATTATAATTGCCAAAAAAAACAAATAAAATCACTTGCAAAAAATTGGATATTCCCGGAAAAAAAATCTGAAAGTATGCCGTCTGCTTATCTCACACTTACAATATTTTTCAGCGCCAAATGGTACATTTAAAATGTGTTTTGTTCCATGACAACAAAAAAATGCCTTATAAAAAAAACAAAAAACCTACGTACAGACTCATTTATTTGGGCATCTAACCAGGCCCACTCAGGTACATTAGGTCAAGGAGTATGTGTGCTAGTCCTTAGAAGGTAAAGCCATTTGACAAATTTTGAAAACTGACCATGGGTTTCAGGATTCCAAGATTCTGTCCCAGGACTAAAGGCTGCATAATAGCCTAATTTTGACATCCATAAATTTTCATAATTTCACTTTGACTTAGTACTATTTCAAATCAATAATGCAACAGTTTTATTACACGCTGAGGTTTTGTATACAGAGGAAAATTGTTTGTTTCAGTGTAAGATTGTGATATATTTCACCGAGTATGCACCAAAATGGTATTATTCATGAGTGGCGTCTACTAGCCACTCGTGAAATATTATTAAATATATTTACTTTTTGTTTTCAGGAGTTGATATATATTGCAATCTTACACTGAAATAAACCATTTTTCTTTTTATTATATGCCTTAAAAAAATATAAAATGACAGTTAATTGTTGTTTTTCAGAAAAGCATGCCAAATTAATTGTATGGGAACGTTGCTACATTTTGGAAATTACGTTATTGAATTTGTGTCCAAACTCTTATGTACGCTGACGTTTGATTTGGAATTGAGAGCAGGCTAAAATTTCAAAACAGTGAAAATATCAAAACGTTATTTCACTGTTTGAAACCGTCGAATAACATTTTCGTTTCACTGATAATTAAATGTCTATAAACCACAGGAAAGCATATAATAAATTATTTTCTCCCATATTTATATATATTTTTTTTTTCTGAGCTTCTCTATTGCAAGTAAATCCTAAACGAAGCCTGAGAATCATTAACAGTCTATAATGTCTTAAAACAGACACCAAACACAAGAAATCTGACATCTGAAACATCTCTTTTCATTTTATCTCCCGCAGCATTTCGGAGATGTTGCATGAACTTGCAATTATGTGACACATATGCTGCAAGCGGATATCCAAAATACCATACATCATTTCAAGACATTATCTGCAATTAATGATGGTCTTCATACAAACGAAGGAAAATCAATGTTTGCAAGATTATTAAATAAAGCGGATTGTTCGGAACTTTGTTAGAGTTAACAACGTTGTTAACGTCATTGTTGTTAACTTTAAATTCTTTACTGCTCTGGATATATATTATTGACACACTATATATGGAGAAACTTATAATCTAGCTGCAGTATTCCTTAAAAGAGTGGAGACATCTTTTTCAGCTGTACTTGTTACCTTTGAATATAAAAGCATATTATCAAATATTTTAAATATGTTTAAAAGTTAACAACGATGTCTTTAATCACGTTGGTTAATTTACTTTTTTTTTAGTAACAATAGGCCTAATATTAATAAAAGAAAAAGAAACCAGATTATGGTTTTCCTCGTATGTAATACGGTTTAGTTTCGAGTATATATTCCATATTTAAGTGTATTGAAATTCAAGCACTGTATACTTTCCAAATATCTTAATATGATATTGGTTTCTTTTGCCGCACAAAATAGTAGTTCATTGCATTCAACGGAGCATCTTATTTTTTATTCACCATTTGCTTTCATTTTTTTCGCAATATTTTCGATCACAACTGAAAAACTCATCTCTGATATGTAAATACTATAATTCCATCAAGCATACACTAGGGACACTAAGTGAAAACTGGAGTATATCGCAATTACATATATCATATCACAAACACGATCCCATCCCAGAATGCAATTATCACCATTTACGAACACCGTGATCACACATTTTTGTAGTGAAACTTGCAGAAGTTACTTTGGTATCCTGATAGTCATTACGTAGATACATTTACCACTGATCTCGTCAATTGGCAAACCAAACAATTCTCGTGTTGCGATTTCCAATAGCAGAGTATGAAGTTAACAGTCGCCAACAAGTGGCTGTGAGCATTGACAATTATTTCACTCACAATTCATTCCTGGGTTTCAATGTCATTGTACAAGCGATTATGGTTAATATTCAACGTGATATCAGCTTAAAAGCATCATAATGATAACCATATCATTAATGGTCATCCTTTCTTTTGAAGACTATAGCAACTTGACCATTAACAAGTCTTGTAATCTGAAGTATAAAGACCTTCGATGTCCGCCATCACAACTCAAATATGTTTACGCACAAAATAAAAAATGTTAGCAATTTCATGCCCATAAAATCACAGCAAATTCTTTCCCCAGTTCCTGAGGGGCATTCAAAGAAATATGCATACAGCACTCCAAGAATTTCCCTGCAAATTTCTTGGACTTTTTTGTAAATCTCGAAATCACATAAATCTTGAATATTAAATACCTGCCACATGTGGATATCCTGAGAAAAAAAAACAAAAGAGGAATGTAATGAGCAGATTGAGATAGGAGATTTCAGATTCTATTCAATGGAGAGATTGCCTTTGAAGACATCACTGAATTGACTTTTCATGATAACACGGAAATGCAAGTCCAAATATTGCCAGGAATTTAATTGCATAACAATTTTTGACGTAAAAGAATGTAAATTTTTGTTGCAGTTTCTGAAATAATTTATTTTTTTGACAGGCTTGTAAAACTAAATATCACCATGTTAATTAATTAACTCCAGTTCAATAATTGTTCTGACTTTTGTTTGGACTTTATTCGAATATAACCAAAGCATTCATTAATAACTTTACATATGAATCAAACAAGAGCTGTCACAGGAGTGACGAATACCCCCAAATGCCGCCTGGACACAGGAATGGCAAACCATTCCTTGAAAAGAGGCCATAACTCCAAGGTTACTGCATACTGCATCTACTTTTATCATGCATGTATTGTTTTATTTAAATCTGTTGAGTAATTTAGAAGTTACACTGCTGACAAGAAAAACTAGCCTTTCATGAGTTATCGTCCGGAAACCGTTGTTTTTTTTTAGTAACAGTGACCTTGACCTTGGCCCCACCAGCCCCAATATCGAACTTGACCTGTATCTTCTGATGTTACACCTGTGTACCAAAAATTGTTCAAATCTGTCAAGCCTTTCATGAGTTATCGTCCGGAAACCGTTTTTCTATTTTTAGTAACAGTGACCTTGACCTTGGCCCCACCAGCCCCAATATCGAACTTGACCTGTATCTTCTGATTTTACACCTGTGTACCAAAAATTGTTCAAATCTGTCAAGCCTTTCATGAGTTATCGTCCGGAAACCGTTTTTCTATTTTTAGTAACAGTGACCTTGAATTTGGCCCCACCAGCCCCAATATCGAACTTGATCTCTACCTTCTGATGTTACACCTGTGTACCAAAAATTGTTCAAATCTGTCAAGCCTTTCATGAGTTATCGTCCGGAAACCGTTTTTCTATTTTTAGTAACAGTGACCTTGACCTTGGCCCCACCAGCCCCAATATCGAACGTGACCTATATCTTTTGATGTTACACCTGTGTACAAAACTGTATCTTCTGTGGTTACACCTGTGTACCAAAAATTGTTCAAATCTGTCTAGCCTTTCATGAGTTATCGTCCGGAAACCGTTTTTTTCAATTTGTAGTAACAGCGACCTTGACCTTGGCCCCACCAGCCCCAATATCGAACTTGACCTGTATCTTCTGTGGTTACACCTGTGTACCAAAAATTGTTTAAATATGTCAAGCCTTTCATGAGTTATCGTCCGGAAACCGTTTTTCTATTTTTAGTAACAGTGACCTTGACCTTGGCCCCACCAGCCCCAATATCGATCTTGACCTGTATCTTCTGATGTTAAACCTGTGTACCAAAAATTGTTCAAATCTGTCAAGCCTTTCATGAGTTATCGTCCGGAAACCGTTTTTCTATTTTTAGTAACACTGACCTTGACCTTGGCCCCACCAGCCCCAATATCGAACTTGACCTGTATCTTCTGATGTTACACCTGTGTACCAAAAATTCTTCAAATCTGTCAAGCCTTTCATGAGTTATCGTCCGGAAACCGTTTTTCTATTTTTAGTAACAGTGACCTTGACCTTGGCCCCACCAGCCCCAATATCGAACTTGACCTGTATCTTCTGATGTTACACCTGTGTACCAAAAAGTTTTCAAATCTGTCCAGCCTTTCATGAGTTATCATCCGGAAACCATGAAAACCGACCGACCGACCCACCGACCGACCGACCGACCGACAAGCTCACTCCTATATACCCCCCCAAACTTCGTTTGTGGGGGTATAATAAAACAAGGGGATTCTGGGGTTGAGCAAAAGTGATTTGAAACGGTATTTAAATTATTGCCAACATCTTTCCTTCACATGCAAACGCCTTGACATTACAACATGGTAATCAAGATTTTTTACCTTGGTATTTTTACTTCAAAACACAAAGCCATGCATGTTGATACGCTTGGCTTTAATACATTATGGCCCGATTGAGTGTTCAGAATTTTGTTAAAGTTAACAACGTTGTTAACAGCATTATTGTTAACTTTTAAATCTTTAAAAAAAGTTGTTTCAGCTGTACTTGTTTTATTAAATATTCAAGCAATTTAACTCATAAAATAGTTAACAACGATGCCGTTAACAATTGTATTAACTATAAGAAAGATCTGAACAATCTACCGATTATGAGACAGGGTAAACTACAGACAGCATAAAAAAATCGCCAAAAAACTACAATTCAGATGAGGCTTAAAAGAGTCCAGACAACTGCAGCAGACAACAGTTTCAGTGTTATTTTAATGCATCCTTCAAGTCATCTATATTTGTTTCAGCAGACCAATCACCATTTTCCTTACGTTCAAGATCAATCATTGATGAAAATTTGTGTTCTTCTGTCCAAACTTTCGAATTGTTTTTTGCAGATCTGACATTGACTTCTTCTCCAAGGATATTGACACAATCATTAAGTTTGTATGTCAGTCATCAAAATTATTCTTTTGGATGAACAAGCCCAAATTCATATACTAAGAAACCTGGAAAGCCTTTTACCAGTGAAGGGCCTGCAGACTTGTGCTAATTTTGACCACTGGCATCTAAGTTTAGAGTGTCACCATCTCCGTCACATGATAATTAGATGAGACTAACTTAAAACTTCATTTGAGTAACAGTGACTTCCCCTTGAACTAGACTTGCCATTACTTGAACTTCCCCATTATGTAAACCCATACGATTTTGGACTAAGAGAAGTTAAAACTTTTACATTTAAACAAAGGAAAACGGAATAACACTTTTGAAAATAAGTAAAATAAATAATACTGACATTTAATTATTAAGATTGTATCAAATTCCTTCAACTATCTAAAACAGTTTCCTAGGGGCTGTATTCAATAAGCAACTTAGATTGAACTTAAATTAGAGATTAGATACTAAGTGTTTTGATTGGCCTGTATATTTAGCTGACCAATAGGCTGAATGGAATCACTGAGGCATATCTAAGGACAAGGATAAGCTCAATTTTTAATACTGACCTTATAGTCATGGCCATTTAATGTCATGATGACAAAGATCTAAAAAAAATCAAACTTAAATATGATTCAGTCTGTGCCGTCTTTGCATTAGTTGGTTCTCACCAAAATAATATTACAAATACATGCATCAGCAGATATCAACCTATATCTATGAATATATTATTTAAAATGTAACCATTCTTCCAGACCATTACTGAAATGACGACAAATCACGAAATTGCAGAGGGAATTAGATTCAAAACTGATCAACATCGGAAATCATCCACGCCTTCTATGGGTCTCCCAGTCACAACTGTATCTCACGAGACAATCGCCATTTATTATTAATGGTCATTATAACCCTCTTCAAAGTGTACCAGTTGATTACATCATGGCGTACTTTGGCTATTATTCTGCAATAAACATTCTTGTATAACAAAACATGTACTGATTCTCGTGCATTTTTTATTTTATACAGCGTCGACAAAACATTAAGTAAGAAATACATCCACGACTTAGTGAATTATTGAAAAGATGATCAATCAACTTTGAAATTATCTATTCTTATAACACACCACCCTCCAGTGGATAAGAATGATTTCACATTGAATTAATGATATGATTATATAACGACCTTGATTTCATTTATTGTCCTTGAAAAATAAAATACAATCAATTATTGTCTCAACAGAAATTGTCTTGAATTCGTCTCACATAAGATAAGATAAAAATGAGTGATGCCAACAAAAAACGTGCACACACAGGAGAAAAAACAGATGGCAGATACGGAAATTATTCACTAAATTTCTCTCTGGTGACCTACATTTTATTGTCTTTCCTTGCCAAGGAATATAAATATATGCATTTATATGGACAATATTTCCAGGAAGGCCAAAAAAACCCACATTTTTTAGGAAAACAGGATAAAAAATCCACACCACAGCAAAAAAAAATATAGGGTGGGGAGTATAGGGTCAGTCAGGTTAGTGGAACGGCTGTACTCAACATTGAAGGCATTACATGATAACATTTAGTTATACATTATTGGAAATGATGTCAGTTAACAAAGTAGACTGTGTCATCATTACATATTATATTCTGTTATTACCTGTTTTCTGAGTAAGGTATACAATAAAAGGGGTATTAGTATTGCACTTTGATCTGGTAGGTCGAATTTGACTCTTATGGAATTTGGCAGAGTTTGATTTCACTTGGGTTATGCCTCAAATCCGTTGGAGCCAAATGCAACCGCCCAGATTTAAACACAGTACTAGTAACCCTTTATAATTTCATAGCCAGCACAACTTCTGTAT
The DNA here is from genome assembly GCF_026914265.1 of Mya arenaria. Lineage (NCBI taxonomy): Eukaryota > Metazoa > Mollusca > Bivalvia > Myida > Myidae > Mya > Mya arenaria. The sequence continues at coordinate 31,835,654 of NC_069125.1, forward strand.
TGATAGTCATTTGTTTACAGCATGATTTATTATGTCATCAATATAGCAGAAACAAAAAAAATTGTAGATCACATAATTGCAGGGGGCGCCTATTTGGACATAACAATCAGGGGCGGATCCAGGATTTTGGGTTAGGGGGGATTTTATTGTTTCCATACCAAAGAACATGTAAGCTCCGGGAATTTTAGGGGGGGCGTGCGCCGGGTGCGCCCCCCCTGGATCCGCTAGTGACAATATCTTTTAATCAGACTATCATTCACTTTTTGTTTATACTTAAAAACAAGCTATCTTTTACATATTTGCCAAAAAGGTTAACCCAACCTATAGCTAGCTAGCTAGCTCGCAGTGGCAATAACATGGCGTTTTTCTCATTTCAATTACAGGAAATATATAAGAGCAAGTTTCTATTACATCTTGAGGAAAATTCAGCCAGCTGGGACTGATATAGCTTAGTTCTAAGAATCATTTCCAGAGCTCTGTTTTTCCTTCAGGCTCTTCCAGGGATTGCTTATTTGGGCCACAACATAATTAGTTAGTGACCTATGGCAAGCACTCGAATATGAAGGTTCTGCAAGTTACAGAACTAATATATCTTTGATTGAGCATGGTTATTAACTAGAGGTCTATCTGCATTATAGTTGGTTATTGTTCATCACGTCAAAGCAGCCAATCAGAGCCAAGTATTTTGCACACTGTATTTCATTTATTAGGCTACATGACTCAGATGATTCATTATTTGGCCGTGACGTCAAACTTAATGATCTAGTAACCCCAGCTTAAATGATGAACTGTAAGCCGGTTATGGTCATGTATAATACAAATTAAATAAAACTTATTTCAGCAGTCGCTTTTACTCCCATGGAAAAAGTAATTAAATTTGTTATACTTGACCTATATAACCTGCGTCCGTATTCACTAGCGTCCCGAGTCTGAGGTTTCGAAATATCTATAATGTTTGTGGCATCATTATAACCGAAAATAAGTGTTTGACCATTAGGATAAATTCAGTATTAAAAGCTGCACTCTCACAAATTGAACATTTTGACAACTTTTTAAAAAAAATCTTGGAACGAGACAATTTATGCGAAAATGCATGTAAACCAGTCAAATAAGGCTGCTGACAAAATATTAGATCACAGATTTTTATATTTAAGTTAAAAAAGTGATGTTTTATGCATTTTTCTTAAACCGTTAAGAACTCTTTAAGCCATAAAACATTATTTTTCGAATGGAAATATGAAAATCTGCAATCTGATTTTTTGTCAGCAATCTTTTATCATTGGTATGCAGATATTTACGCAAAAATTTGCTCATTCCAAGACAATAAATAAAAAAAATTGTAAAAACGGTAAATCTTTGAGAGTGCAGCTTTAAGGCTATTTTTCACTTGGAACACTAAAAGGTCAATTGCGGAAGAAATTTATTCTGCCATGAAAGGATGAAATTTTCTTAATATGGGCACATTGTCAAACTTACAAAAAGTAAGTTGTAAATGATTTTTTTTTCTAAAAATTACCTTAACAAAGAACAAACCAATGCTAGGATGATACATCCACTGTTTGATTTGAGAAGAAAAAAAAGAAAAGAAAAAAAAAACAAGCCTTAAAAAAAGGAAAAGGAAATTAGATCTTTTTGTCCTGTACTAACAGTCAAGTACCTAAAAACAGAAATGTTGTAGAAGTGTCAAAAAATAACTTTGATCAGCCCAGCATAAAATAGAACATAGAGAATCCAAATTGGGCCTGCTGGTAATCAGGATGTGACAAGAGACAGTCCCTGCGGAATAATCGGCCACAGACTTCCTGCTACACATTATATAACTAGGTGACATGCAAGCATGGATGTCCTTGTGCAGATTTTTTTCATCGTTAGATGACTGGCAGTGAGGCTGAGGATCAACTCAAGTGCAAAATTTGTTTGTGGAGAGAATGTCGTGTAGGTGGACAGACTCTAACAAATTGCATAACAGAACTTGAAATGGTTTGTTTTCTGTGGCATTCTTTTAGAATGGATGACACTTGCAAGAGGCTGAAAGCACTTGAAAGCTGCACTCTCACAGATATACCATTTTGAAAACTTTTTTTTGTCTTGGAACAAGCCAATTTTCGATAATGCATGGAAACCAGTGATATAAGACCTAACTGACAAAAAACAAATGGCAGGTTTTCATATTTATGTTCAAAAATTGATGTTTTATGTATCTTTTTAAAGAGTAATTAGTTACGCTTATAGCCACAAAACATATTCGAACAGAAATATGAAAATCTGTGATCAGATTTTTTGATGACAGTTCAATCTGTGAGAATGCGGCCTTAACAAGAGTCAATTCTTACAACCAAATAAGGTATTAACCTTTATCATTTCACTTCACCCTCTTTTTTGTTTCTTACAGCAGCGCCTGTGAGGGCTCGTTTCAATATCATATCTAAGTTGTAGACCATACACTGCTTTAGAGTGCTCAGGTAATACTCGTAAAGTAAGGGGCAGATTAAAATAAAGATTTATCCCAAAATAAAGTTAGGCCTCTGTTTTAAAATGGGGCCCACGAGTGGATTTCAACATTCAACTAAAGTCAATCATATGGTCATACATCCATGACTTTATTCACACTATTGGTCAGTTATTAATAACAAGTAATCCGATTAGCTACATCGTTCTTAGATCCAATTAAGACCAATATTGAATAACGGCCCACATCTTAAATAACAGCCCACATCTTAAAAGTTAAAACGTGATTAGGGAAGTACGAAAGAACATACAATGTTATGACCATGCTGGGAATTAAATCCTAAATAGGAAGTCTTAACTGCCACGTTTATTTCTGTTGAACAATTGGACAAGGTTATCGACATTAAAGTAAATTAGATCGCAGAATCTCTTACCAAATAAAAGAAGCGTGAGCGGCTAATAAATACAGCTGAGGCAGGGAAATAACTACAACTATATACTCTTATGAGCCATTATGGAACGAAATTAGGACGTCCTTCATAAAATTGTCAAAAATTTGCAAGACATGCGGGAATCAATATTGCAATGCAACACCGTAAAGTACTAAAGTCTGTATGACTTGTTTAAAGGCGCGCAATATCATAGAATGATGATTATTTTAGGCCAAAAAAAAATAATTGTTTGTTTAGGGTAACCTTCCCAAAATTTCTAGGTAGGGTAGGTAGGGATTTTTTTTATTTTTTTTTCAAAATCTGTCGTAAGTTCAGAATGTTTTCTTGCACATGGCAGTCTTTCCTACATTACTGTCATTGCCTGACTTTGTTTTATTATATAAACAATAATTCTGATTAAAATCTGCATTTATCCGCCCTTCGTAACGCGATCTCTATGCGCTAACGAATATTTTTTTTGCTCAGAAACGGAAAAAAATAGTTAGGGTCGGCGCATTTTTATAGGTAGGGTCGGGTTACCCGAAACAGACATATTTTTTTTTTTTAGGCCTTATTAATTTTTAATGCATTATCATATTGAACTCATTTGACTGAAAGATGCATGCACTTTTTAATCACAAATAAGATTTACCACAATTAATACGGTTGTTTTAATTTACAGAAAAGGATAAACAAATATTGAAAGGAATGGTTATTATGAAGGATACCATGTTTAATTTGAAAGAAAGCTACCTAGCTAGGCGCAGAAAACACGGTATTTCTACCTAATGAGATGATAGCTAATTAAGATCACTGTTAATCTTTCAGGACCCACCAGTCATTTAATATTTGTGTGTTTTCAGCTATTAAATACACTGTAACAATCTTGTTATCAGAAATTAATGATCAGAACAAAAACAAAAACATTTTATTTGTGTACAGATAAAGCAATATTAGCCGTTATTAATGTTTTTTATAGCTACATCGCCACAATTAATTTCCCGAGCTAACAGCTTTTTATCTGTACACAAATTATACCATTTTTTGTTTTGATCATTAAAATCAAATGAATTAACCATGATAATGCATTAAAATTTCAAAAACAATAACATTTGCATTCAACTTTATTACATTTATTACATTTTTGATGCCGAAGCCTTGAATGTGGATGAAGCAATTCCATTTGTTTCAGATGGTCATTAGAGGTATTAACTTGACAATTTTCAAAATCCAGAAATATGGGTGTTGTTTCTGACATTCATAATTGTCATTGGTTCCATAATGGAGACACTAAATTTCATTTAAATATTTTAAACGATTTTCAGAAGTTTATAATATTAACTTTCGAAAACAAAACAAGTTTAAATGAATTACTATACATTTGAAAAGGACTCAAGGTCTTGTCCAGAATCTCGGCTTTAAACAAAGATAATGCCATAAATCTCTGCGACATTTTAAGAAATATCTAAACCGAATCAATACGTTCTGAACTAATCTAAAGATGCATCATTACTGCGCTGACTACAACTGATCGTCAGGCGGGGAAATTACACAATTGCATGCACTTAGACAAAAAGAGAAACTTGGATTCCATTTTAGAACAACAAGCATATGGCAGGAATTAAAAGCCGTCATTAAAAAGATAGAATTATTTTTTAGAAAGCTGGAATATGAGCAGGCACCAATTATGTAATCAGGAGACCACATAATTATAGTGGAGATCATAATTTGGTCAATACGTTTTTAATGCGGCACTTTAAAGGCGCACAATATAAGTTGACGCAAAAAACTTTATTTTTATTTTAATGCATTATCATGTATATACAAGTCATTAATGAGTCTAACATGATAATGCATTGAAATTAAAATATTATTTATTTTTGTGCATCAACTTATACTGTGCGCCTTTAAAGCTCTCATCTATAATGGAAACCATTGTAACATATATCTCTATCTATATATATACATATATATCCAGCGGGAGTGTCATACATTATATAAATACTGTCTTATGAAAAAAAATACGCTGATGTATAAGTAATAATTTTAAGCTTTTTATTTTCTCAGTATATTTTACCCATTACATAGAAGTGTATTTTAAAAAAAATAAAAAAAAATAAAAAATTATCCAATTTTTTTATAAGGGACACTAGCTAACCAAGATTATCTAATACCTGAAACACAGTTTGTGACATTGTGGTATTATTTTTTTCTGCACCAAGATGAAAGGCTGTCACATTTCTTGTCAATGCCCGCTACATCTCGAGTGGTTTTGCCATTACCGAGATTGATCTTCTACATTTAAAACGAATTTATCGCCATAAAAACATGGCTCAATCGGCTAATTGAGTCCATGCAATATTGAAACTGCTGCATTTTATGTGAAATGCATCATTTACTCTCAAGATATACACAGACGATATGATCTTTAATCAATAGTATTTTCCTAATACCGTATTCATCCTTATAGGCGCTCATGCTGTAAAAGTGATGCAGGGCCTGATGTTTATGTAGGTATTTTGCCTGTTTCTTGGACTTAAATAACGCTTTATCCAACACCTTTTATAACGTAGTTAAATATTCCACTGTTAACATCGTACAGGATACGATATTATTTCCAACGCACCTGCTGATATATTTTGGTAAACCCACATGCCCTCCATGACAATTTGCTACGTATAGAGGTAGGTTACACAACACTAATATTATTAACAACAGATGTTTGGTTGTTATTTAGACCTCACTCATGACACGAAATGTAACTTATTTTAGTGTGTTCATATTTGTTTATATTTTATATAATATGTTTATTATGACGAGAAACTATGTATAATATAACCTCTGTTCTGTCCTGTTTATAAATTCAAAGAAGGCCATTACACACCTATAGTTATCAACCTATTATATTTTCCACATACATGTATCTCCTAAAATTGTCCCACAGACATTTACTGCGTAATGACCAATTTGCTGCCATTCAGGTGGTGGGGGAAATATGTTTTATTTTATCTTTACAACATAGCACTCTCTTGGTTTAATATGTTATAATTTTTTAATAATAATATTTTAATTCAGGTCATCCCTGCTTATTTCAATCACTTATTAGAATGTTTAAACTTATTTTTACCCTCATTCAAATTATGAAAAGAGGTACATTTTTACATTTAAACCTATTTTCAGTCTCGTGTCTGATGTCTTGCATCAAAATTTGTCTAGTTACCACTGACAGTGGTTTGAAATTGACACACACCCTGAACATCTATTAGGACATATACAGTACTCAGTACAATTTTTTTATATCTCTGAAAGACTTGAGATCCTAGTGGAGATTCTACCATTATTCTAGACTTGCATGCAGACGCCAACCCATGCATCTCCTTGCAGAACGACCATTTATTTTCAAACAATCACTCTCATTTGCAAATTACTGATAAAATATACATAAAGGCAGCCACAATGGTATAGTTAATCCATTGATTGGATTGCTGTCAGAATTCGAAAATATGCATATCAGTGTTAGACATATACTGTTTTTGCATAGGTGACCGTCGGACTATCTTTTAAGATAGATTTCAATGTCAAAGAGAAAACGTTAACATGAAACAAGAAGATTCCAGCAGCTGAGAAAAATAGACATATATCCGAAATAGCATTTATTGTAAGTGTACTCAGTCTTCTTTGGCATGAACTCACTGAGCTATAGTCTGACAAACTGACAACCGAAATATTTCAGTCGCTGTATGATACTAGATCTAACTCAAGTCTAAGAGTAAAATCTGAGTGTGTTTTCAGTGGACTATAAAAATAACTGGCTAGTAGACTTGAATCTCTGAGGCATATCTAAGGATTAGGATAAAAAATAATTTTACTGCCTGCCGGTCTTACGTTTGGAATCCCCGACTCCCAAACTCTCATGTTTAAGTAAGTGATGTAATGTTCCTGTTAAAATTATATGGATTTTTTTTTTTTTTCACCTGTGCGTATATGATTGAATATACTTTTGAAAATCTTGTCAAATTCTTAAAAACAATCAATTCCCTGTTTGGTTCTCTTTTTTCAAGTTTGATAACAGGTATTTCAATTTCAGCACAAAATAATTCAATTCCACAAATATTTTCCGTAAAAATAATAATAACAATATCTCTACAATATTCATGTTGCAGCTTTTAAATTCTTTACTAATCGTACCTTTTCAAGCTCAACAAGGCGTGTCTGCAATCCTGTCACCTGATTGGTCAGTTGAGTCTGCTCTCGTTGACTGGTAACAAGTTTCCCTTCCTAAATATATGAATATACATAACACTTATAAGCTATCAGTCTAAAGCATTAAAAGTTACATAATCAGGTATTGTTAAGTGTTGTTTTCACACGCCTATAAATGTTGTTGAAATTGAGTTAAAATTTAATGGAAGTTTCTCACAAAAGCAGCCATACTCAGATATGCACAATCCATTTAAATCTACGGAATTTCCATCAAAACTAATGACAATTTGTAAGACTTCATCAAACCACTGTAAAATTTAATGTCTCATTATTTTAAATACAGTGCATTAATCTTTGAAAGTTCTCATTTTAAAAGTATATGGAATGAACATAACATTTTTATAATGTCAATACAACCTGCCCCTGTCCAAAAAAACACCTTGCCCAAAATGATTTATTGGACAAAAAAACAAAACGGTCCCCACTTTTTTTTAAAAAAATACACAATTATGAGAACACTAAGAATTATTTTCCCCTGAACTGAACAAAAAAACACATTAAACTTCAAGAAATTAAAACTTAAATTTCTGTTCAATGTTTATTTAATGAACTCTATCCTCATCATCTTTGAATGTGATATTTTGTAAACATTTCCACAAATTTAAAAAACACCCCAAAAAACTGTTTTTTATACCCGGACAAGAGTCTAAAAATTATTTCCCCCTGGCCCAAATGAAATAAGAAAGTAAGAAACAAATTAATACTGCTTTTTTCGTACAAGATTTTTTGATTTGACTCTCTCCTCATCAACTTCTCGGTTAAGGCGTTCACACTCAAGCTTCTTCTGCGTCAGCTCAATTTCCTGAAAATATACAAAATTTACTTGCATTGAAAGGGAGACAACTCAGTATCCACTTCATAACTGGGCCTTACAGAGTTACACATTCTTTGGTAATTGCTCAGAAAATGTGTGATGATTAAATGAGAAATGATGGGAAGTACATTAACATTCTTAAATAAAGTTTAGATGAGCTTTAGGAAACCTGGCATTAGCATTTTTGACATGCAGATCATAGGATGAAATTTGACATTTCATAAAATGGTTCAAGGTTTTTTGTATGTATTTACCAAAATAAATGGTTTAATGTGATGCAAGTCACATACAGCCATTTCTTTTGGTAAATGCACACAAATAGCCCTTTAACCAGCTAAGTGGTCAAAATTATGCCTTTCTTCTGTTTAATTATCTACCGATTCACCTGATAAAGATCAGTAATGGCTGTTTGCTGATATATTACCAAAATAATTGTTTGAAATGATATTTTGTCCAATTGAGATGGCAGTTCTTCAAATCTGTCTTTTTTTTTGTTGGTAAATCAGTACGCAGCCAGTCTTTCAATCAAGTGAATCAGTAGAGGCTGGTTCAGTAGACATAATATAACCTCGACCACTAAAACAGAAAAAGGTCATTAATATGAATTAACCAAAATAAATTGTTATGCCACATATACAAATACCAGCTTAAACCATTACTGGATATAGGCCTAAAAAAAAATTTGTTTGGTTAGGGTTACATCCTTGTCAAAAATAGGTAGGGTAGGTAGGCTTTTTTTTTTTTTTTTTTTTTTTTTTTATTTATTAGGCTTAACATAAGAATGTCATTTTCATCATTGGAGAATGGTGTTAAGGTTATCTTCTATATAAGCAATTAAGGTTTTAAACTACATATTAAAAGCAAAAAAAATAAAGACCTTTTTTTTTTTTTTTTTAGTTTTTCATTTTTTTTTTCAAACTGACTATTAAAACGTTAGGGTCGGCGCCTATTCCGTAGGTAGGGTCGGGTAACCCGAACCAAATGTATTTTTTTTTTAGGCCATATGGTAAATTGAAAAATGTGCAAAACCATGATTTATTACAGAGCCTATTTTAATATTCATGATCATCTGGATTTATGGCTGCTTCTGGCTGTTAACAAAATTTCCAATCAGGATACAATTAATAATTAAGAAACAGTTTAAAGAGAGGCATGTCGCATATCCATTATTTTTGGAAAATGCAGAATAATAACCCTTAAACCAGCTGAGTTTTCGAAATAATATTTTGCCCAACAGAATTGCAGTATTTTCCACATCTGCCATACATTTATTTTGGTGAATCATCAGTAGTTCATAAATGAATTTAATCAGGTGAATTGAAAGATTTAAACAGAGGCTGGGCCAGAAGACACAATATGATCTCGACCACTAAAACAGTTAGTAAGTCATTAGTATGTATTCACCAATTAAAATTGCACTCTCACAGAATTACCATTATTCCAACAATGTTATAAGATTGCTGACAAAAGAGCAGATCACAGATTTTCACATTTCCATTCCAAATTTATTGTTTTATGGCCTGAACCATTACTAATGGTTTAAGAAAAATTCATAAAACATCAATTTTGGAGAGGAAATACGAAAATCTGTGATCTGTTGTTTTTTTTGTCATCAATCTTTTATTACTGGTTTTCAGATATTTACGCAAAAGACTGCTCGTTCCAAGACAAAAAATAAAAAAGGTGTCAAAACGTTCAATCTGTGAGAGTGCAGCTTTACGGTATATGGTCATGCAACATACAAATAACCTTAAACCATTGTAAGGCAGATTTGAAAAATACTTCCATCCCAATGGACAAAATATAATTTTGACCACTAAGTAACATTGATATTCATAAATCATAAAAAAAACTGACACAGTGAAACAAAAATTTGTGTCAACATTTAAAGGGGGTTGACACCAGATGATTGCAAGAAGAAAAAAATGTCAAATTCAATGCGTACTTACTGATGTATCACATCATTTACAGCATCCTTCGCAGTTTTGGCGCAGTTAAAACATTGCGTTGGTTTATTTATCTTTACTCATGAACAGATATGACTTGCGCATTATGCGCTATTATAAATGTGGAAACACAGATGAGACAGCAACATGATTGTTGCGTTCAATATTTTAACCATGTAAAGTTATGTATTATCAACCTACTAGTTGCTTGCATTGACAATTCTAGGTTGGTTTTGGAGAAATACTGTTTTTGCCGATTGTTTGACCATCTGGTGTCTAGCCCCTTTAAGGAGAGTAAATACAATTATGGTAAACCATAAAGCTGAAAACGGTAAATTAAGAAAAGAAGATGTGCAAATACATTTTCAGCATTTATATGATGAAGAGCCTTTTTAATATTCTATCATCTCAATTTGTGGCTGTTTCTGGTTGTTAAAACAATTCCCGATCGGGGATACAATTAATAATTAATGGAATGGTAATATTAGAAAATAAGACAGTCTCATGACCTTCAACATGAAATATTACCTGGGGAATTATACAAATATGCAAACATTTATATAACCCTAGTCTTTTCTATAAAGAGAAATTTATTTTAAATTTGCATCAATTCTGTGATGTTTTAAAGGGTTCCATATACGTAATACCTGAAAGATGAAAAAAAATAAATTCTTTAACTTTAAATGCATCATTCAGTTAAAACGGACTAGACACCAGATGATACAATTGCAAGAAATATTTGAAATTTGTCTAAAACTTACATTTAATTGATATCGTTGGGAACAAGGCATTGTATCTTACTTAGAGGTGAATCACATCACTTATGACACATGTATCTTTCGCAGTTTTTGCGTATTTTTCCGATTCAAAATTTGCTGGGTTTGTCTTCCATGTAAATACCAGTAAATTTACCGTCCTCAGTAATATGCTAAATATACACACTTATATATAACCTGCGAAACCATTTATGCTAAAACTAATTGTAAAGATGTTCATAAGCATATTTTTTTATTTATAATTTTTGGTAACAGAAAAATGTCAAGAATTTAAAAAAAAAAGGTTTTATTTTTTTAAAGATTTTCTGACCAACCCTATACCTGAAACAAATACTTTTTATTTCCTTAATGCAATTACAATTGTACTCCCTTTGAAAAGCATGATGATACAAACCGTAAGTGAATGTGCAAATGCATTCAAACAGCTTCATATAAGGTCGTCATTTTAAAAATACAGCTAAACGGCCTGCATTTTCATTTGAAGTAGGCACAATTCAATACATTTGATTTTTTTGTTTTACAGTAATGATAAGACCAGAATAATGAAATTTCAAACATGGACCTCTTAAAGCTGCACTCTGACAGATTTACCATTTTGACAACTTTTTTTTATTTTTTGTCTTGAAATGAGCCAATTTTTGCGTTAATATCTGCAAACCAGTGATACAAGACTGATGACAAAAGATCACAGATTTTCATATTTCCGTTCAAAAACTAATGTTTTATGATTTTAAAAAAATGCATAAATTTGTAAATCTGCATGCTATCTTATGTTTTGTCAGCAGACTTATATTACTGCGTTTCATGCATTTTTGCAAAAATTGGCTCGTTCCAAGATGAAAAATATAAAAAGTTGTTGAAATGTTCAATTTTTGAGAGTGCAGCTTTAATAAGAAAAAGGGTCCATTAAAAAATGTAATATGAAGTCATCTTGCTTCGGCAAAAATTATGTTCATTTTAAAAATACAGCTAAACGGCCTGCATAATCAAAGAAACAATTTTCATAAAACACAGAATTACCGTGTATTGTAATCTCTTGTTCTGCGAATTACTACAGATATTCGCAATATTGTGGTTTGGGTTAATTAAGGGACGTGTATAATTTGTAACACCATTATTTACCCATGGCAAATATCAGTCAATTAATATTTCTCTGGGTTTTCAAATTGCTTCCTGATAGATATGGAAAATAACAAAGTTAACTTTATTCTCCCAAAAGTTAAACTACCCTACGTGTTTAACCAGAAATTTAAGAATCTTTTTATTGCCTAATTTCTTGAAAAAAATGCTTTAAAATGGTGATTTCATTTTTAAAAAACTCATGTTTCTATATTTTAATAAACAAAGAATATACAATAAAGGGGAACAATTTAAAATGATGGCCAAATGCTTTTTTTATATTTTATTGCATTATCTTTTTTTACTCAATCAATTAAAAGGATCAAAACCAAAAAAAACCCATATAATTTGTGTACAGATGAAAACATTAAAGGGACTGTCTACCTAGAAGATTTCATTCATGCGTGTTTGGCTAGTCAATGTTATCACGTGATATTACCAAGTTAGGTATAAAGCTTAAATATTCCAACCGTTTAGAGTAAGCCTTCGTAGCACAGTGGATACAACCCTCAGGACTGCAATTTTGGCGACACCAGTTCGAACCAAGTCTCCGACTTGATTTTTTTTTGCATTTTGGTATTTTTTTTTACAATTATGATATCAAAGAGTGAAACCTTTTATTTAATAATCAGCGATTCATTACAGAAAAAACTTTTTTTTGGTGCCAATCTGGGTACAGTCCCTTTAACCTTTTTACCATTGCAAAAAACAGTTTAGGAAATTCTTGAAGCTCAGGTAACTTAAGGTGCTTCAGTAATACGCCCCAGACACATACATCAAATCTCGGAACGCGCAACTTTGTCAATGATGCTTAAATAAAGCTATGAGAATTCTATTATTACAAAACAATGAGGACATATTCGCCATCATAGTATATAATCTGCTTACAATCCAATATCCTTCGTATTTAAGTTTTTTATACACTTATCAATGGTGTCTCCAAGGGGGAGGGATTGACAGTGTTCACTGTCAATCTGGGAGACAAATGGATAATCCATTTCACTTCGAAACAATTTAGACAATATGTAGAATCGCTGCAAGCAGTTTATTGCACTGTTTCTAATCTGTCTGGATCAGGGAATGAAATGCTAAAAAAAAAAACAGGAAAAGAGGGTTTAATGTCACCAAATTTCTCTTTATGCTGTTTTATCCGACACCTAGGCGCACTGTTTCACACTTTTCCGATAATTGCAGGCATGCATGCCGATTTATTCAGCAATACATTCCTATCATAAAAATATTTCCCCGAAAGTACAAATGGCGTAAAAAATTGAAATCATATAAAACAATTTTTTTGTATATAATATTGTATGGACAGTGAAGAAATTCTATACAGTATAAATATAAATAAATATGATTATATTATTCAACAAACACACTACTGTTTACTGTCAAAAATATAATTTCTATAAAAAATATTAACTGTGGTTTTGGATTATATATTCGATCAACACTTAACATTCTGCAAGTTACGAAAAATATAATAAAATTCCGTAAGGGCTGTACATGAATTATCGAGCAGTCATGATTAATTCATGAATTGTAAAATCTGACAGACTGAAGTCCTCCACTATGATAATACTGAATAATTTCTGATCTTTTCATGGCCAAGAGGCTGTCATGGGACAAGCCATAGTGATATACTGTCTAAAAGTGAAATTCATGCACAAAAAAAATGATTTTGCAAGCAAACCAGAAATGATTTACTTCCTGTTGTACAGGGAACAAATGTCAGTGACATCCGCACACATGAAGATTGCACTTTAGGCGTCATCAATTAAAATTGTTAAAAAATATTTTTAGGAAAATCATTACTGAAAAGCATATATATAATAACACTTGCCAACTCTGATCATGTCAGTATATATCCCATTTCACTGACCGCATAGTGTTATTCACCTCTTTTTTGTATCATGAATATCACTCTTTATGGTCCATAAAATTATGGACATAACAGTGAAACCTGAATTAAGAGGCCACCTTTGGGAAAAGGTCAAAGTGGCTGCTTAAGACAGGTGGCCTCTTAATAAGGGTGGGAAATTTCCACTCCTTTAGCTTTGTTTAAACAGGGTTCTATTATAATTATATCTTATGTATGATAAATGACTTTCACTTCAATGACATTACTATCATCTTTGGTCAATAATCAAGTTAATTGTACGATGTCCCCCTAGATATGGGGGAGAAATAATGAAATGGATGAGAAATGATGTGGGCAACAAAATATTTGCATGGTCCCTTACCAATCGCTCAGTATCACTCTGTGCCCGCTCTAGTTTTGCAATTTCCTGTTTCAAAACTTCGTTTGTATCCTCGAGTTCTCGATAACGCTCCGAGCTCACAACCTTCGAGTCCTGAAATGATACATTATTTTATGTCAAAGCTGGTATTATTCTGTTTGCTAATTAGTTTGTTAAACTGTTGATTAACAGTGTAAATAAATTATTAGATTCACTAACCATAAGAAATAATTAAGTGGTCGAAATGACATTTTGTCCAAAAGGATGGCAGTATTTTTAAAATCTGCCAAACATTGATTTTGGTAAATCAGCAGTCTAAGTCATTATTGATTTTAATCATATGAATCGGTAGATTTACAAATATACTGGGCCAGTAGATAAAATATAATCTCGCCCACTGTGCTGGTGAAAGGGTTATAAGTAGGCATTTACCAAAACAAAATGATAATGCAACATGGGTCACAATACACCATTTATTTAGGTGAATACATACTAATAGCATTTAAAAACAAGTTATTTTAAAATCTGTCCATACAAGGGAAAGTTACAGCCCGGACACAACAACCTATACTCTATGTCCTTATATGCAGCACACTTTTGTGAATAAACACTAAGTGTGACCTTGACCTTAGAGGTAGGGACACGGGTCTTGCACGTGACACGTCGTCTTGGTATGTGGAACACATGTGGCAAGTTATTTTAAAATCTGTCCATACAATGGAAAGTTACAGCCCGGACACGAGTTATTGAGCCGGACACACGGACGGACAGTGCGATTTTAATAGGCCCACCTTCGGGGGCATAAAAAATAATGTTCACAATAAATTTCTGCTTTAAATAAAATTTCTGCGTAATTCTTTCCATATGGAAATAACATGATTAAAAGGTCATTCATTACAGAATAAGTAATAAGATATCTAAAATTGATAAAACCAGCCTATTTAAGTTCTATCAACCTCAGTTAATAAGTTTAATAAATGTTATTACATGACCACAAATGTGATATTTTATTTATATCATATATAGCAACATAATTTTATGATTTATAACATAAATGCCTAAAACGTCGCTTACAATATAAAGTTACATAATGCTATTCATTTATAATGTCACATAAATAGTTATAACACCAAGGTTATAAATAAAAATATATAATATATATTATATAAAATACCATATAATAAATGCAAGGAATAAAAGACTCTGCGTTTAGTATTTCCTATAAAGAAGACATAAATGAAATACAAAGCATCTTTATAGCCCTTTAAACACCACATTTTACTTTATGAGAGCATTTGATTCCGTGGATAATAAAATACTGTCCAAGATCTATACAACGTGTCTTACAAAACACAATTATGAAAAAAATAACCAGGAAATACATGAAAAACAAGAACTAGGAAATACATATATTAAAAAATATAACCTTCATTTTCAGCCAATGAAATAGCTTTACAGCGTCACAGTATTAAGCACTATTTATGCTTAATCGTAACAGATATAACTTGTATGATATCATATGGTACGTAGTAAAACAATTCATTACAAAACAGACAACGGAAATCTAAAAGATATGAAGGTATGCAATCTTAATTATGAAACAAAAATTACATTATTTGCTTTCATAAATATCGTTCCATCAAGAATCAAACCTGTTTTGTGTTACAGAATAACATCTGAAATGTGCTAAAAGGAACAGTTATGAAATAAAGACTTAATTAATAAACCACAACAAATTTAATCTTCTATATATAACAGAAATGTGACGTTGAGAATATGCATGGCCCATTTGTGCAGAACTTTGTTTAAGTTAACAACATTGTTAACATCATTGTTGTTAACTTTCATATCATTACTTCGAGGATACATGTGCAGTTTACAGTATCTTTAGCTTTTTTAACTGTTCCAGCTGTACTTGTTTTAGCCAATGATATGAACACATCATAAGCTATTTCACCTTTTCAAAGTTAACAAGGATGCGGTTAACAACGTTGAAAACTTTAACAAGATTTCGAACAATTGTCCCCATGTTGCATAACAATATGTCTCATACAAATCCATAATTAAATATTATGCCTGTGATTCCATTAAAAATACTATTAGTACACGAGCACTGCAACCAAATACGCGGACAACATTCACCATTTTCTCCGTAAGCCACTAAATGTCATTGGGCATTAGCCTAGGGAGCATAATCAGCCTTAAAAGCTTTACTTGTACCATGTGCACTTTTAAAGCTTCACATTATAATGTTGTTAAAGTATTTTCAGCTGAAGCACCAATTGTCACAACTCTATGTCTTTCTGCTGTGGGTACCGGTATATATGTAAGAAACAATTAAAGGAAAATAAAGTACTAAGTAGAAATAGAATAACTGAAAGATGCATTAATTTAAAGATTATTTATTTTTCAACAGTTGTGAAGAAAGTTACATTATAACTTATACTAAGTCACTCTCATTGGCACAATTTTGCACGAGAGTGTTGCTTCATGTTGTGGGGGAAACCAGAGAACCCGGAGAAAACCCACTTGTGTGGCTTGGTGACCACCAATCAAACTTACATGCGCCCACGGCGGGAATAAAACCCGGGTCACTTTTGTTAGAAGTGAGTGCACATAACCACCACGCTAACCAGACAACTTAGCAACCAAAGCTGCGATTCAACAGATATCCTTCAAGTTTTATATCAAATATTATGTATTATCAAGTACAATGTTTGGAAAGCACACTTATTACGGGTAAGTCACAGACGCGCTTTCATCGAATGAGACAAGATCTTAACATCTTTCATACATGACCAATTCCGCTTCCTGTTTATGTATAAAGGATCTTGATGATCGGCACCAGAAGAATATGGTATGGTAATAGAATGTCATATAAATCCCACTTAAATCGTGAATAAATAATCTTCGAGCCTTTTCTCTTGGTTGCCTAGGTAACATAATTATAAGGCTGTCATTACAGCTGGCAGCCGTGTTGCTTCATCACATGGACATGATTGAAGTCTGGACTTCTGCAGTTTCATTTGAAGTAGACACAATTCAGTATTAATACATTTGTTTTTTTGTTTTGCAGTAATGATAAGACCAGAATAATGAAATTTCAAACATGGACCTCTTAAAGCTGCACTCTCACAGATTTACCATTTTGACAATTGTTTTTATTTTTAACCAGGTTTCAACGAAAACCGGGTTATTAGAATGAGGTTGTCGTTGGGCGGGCGGGCAGGCGGGCGGGCGGGCGGGCGGGCGGGCGTCAAACATTGGTTTCTGTTCAATAACTTTAGTTAGCATTTATAGATATTAATGAAACTTGGTGTGTTGGTAGCTTATGGGAAGAGCTAGCTTGGGATTGCTTTTGAGGGGGGTGGGGCTAAGTTCAAGGTCACTATTACTAAAGATAGAAAAATGGATTCTGCCCAATAACTTTAGTTAGCATTGATAGATATTGACAAAACTTGGTGTGTAAGTTGCTTATGTGAAGAGCTAGCTTGGGATTGCTTTTGAGTGGTGAGGGGCTTAGGTCAAGGTCACTATTACTTAAAATAGAAAAATGGTCAAGGTCACTGTTACTTCAAATAGAAAAATGGTTTCTGCCCAATAACTTTAGTTAGCATTGACAGATATTGATGAAACTTGGTGTGTAGGTAGCTTATGTGAAGAGCTAGCTTGGAATTGCTTTTGAGGGGGGTGGGGCTAAGGTCAAGGTCGCCTGTTACTAAAAATAGAAAAATGGTTTCTGCCCAATAACTTTAGTTAGGATTGATAGATATTGACAAAAGTTGGTGTGTAGGTAGCTTATGTGAAGAGCTAGCTTGGGATTGCTATTGAGGGGGTGGGGCTAAGGTCAAGGTCACTGTTACTTAAAATAGAAAAATTGTATTCTCCCTAATAACTTTAGTTAGCATTGACCGATATTGATGAAACTTGGTGTGTAGGTAGCTTATGTGAAGAGCTAGCTTGGAATTGCTTTTGAGGGGGGTGGGGCTAAGGTCAAGGTCGCCTGTTACTAAAAATAGAAAAATGGTTTCTGCCCAATTACTTTAGTTAGGATTGATAGATATTGACAAAAGTTGGTGTGTAGGTAGCTTATGTGAAGAGCTAGCTTGGGATTGCTATTGAGGGGGTGGGGCGAAGGTCAAGGTCACTGTTACTTAAAATAGAAAAATTGCATTCTCCCTAATAACTTTAGTTAGCATTGACCGATATTGATGAAACTTGGTGTGTAAGTTGCTTATGTAAAGAGCTAGCTTGGGATTGCTTTTGAGTGGGGAGGGGCTAAGGTCAAGGTCACTATTACTTAAAATAGAAAAATGGTCAAGGTCACTGTTACTTAAAATAGAAAAATGGTTTCTGCCCAATAACTTTAGTTAGCATTGACCGATATTGATGAAACTTGGTGTGTAGGTAGCTTATGTACAGAGCTAGCTTGGGATTGCTTTTGAGGGGGGGTGGGGCTAAGGTCAAGGTCGCCTGTTACTAAAAATAGAAAAATGGTTTCTGCCCAATAACATAAGTTAGCATTGACCGATATTGATGAAACTTAGTGTGTAGGTAGCTTATGTGAAGAGCTAGCTTGGAATTGCTTTTGAGTGGGGAGGGGCTAAGGTCAAGGTCACTATTACTAAAAATATAAAAATGGTTTCCGCCAGCAGTAATTTTCAA
Source organism: Mya arenaria (assembly GCF_026914265.1). NCBI lineage: Eukaryota > Metazoa > Mollusca > Bivalvia > Myida > Myidae > Mya > Mya arenaria. The sequence goes on from NC_069125.1 coordinate 31,854,356, forward strand.
TTACGTCTCTTTTTGATAAAAGTAAAGATAAAGTCATACAACAAACTAATTGGCTATAATTTCTGATTGCCCATATCAAAAACCTGGTTGCGTCGCATTGCGGCGCTTCTAGTTTATCTTGGAATGAGCCAATTTGTTGCATTAATGTACCATTCTGAAAACTAGTGATACAAGACTGATGACAAAAGATCACAAATTTCATATTTCTGTTTGTTTTATGGTTAAAAGTGTTACTAACGATTTAAGAAAAATGTATAAAACATCAACTTATGAACTTAATTATGTAAATCTGCGATCTTCTGTTATGTCAGCAGGCTTATATATTATTCACTCAGTTTCCATGCATTTTTGCAAAAATTGGCTCGTTCAATCTGTGAGAGTGCAGCTTTCAGAATATGGAAGAAAGCGTCCATTAAAAAATTGTAAAATCATCTTGCTTAGGCAAAAATTATATGTATATAATATTGATCTAAACAAGAGCATCGCATAGCAAATGCAAAAATTTGGCTGTTGTTTTTCTAAGCCCAAAAGGGGCATTACTCTGCCATTATTATTGCCTCAGAATGTTATATATAAACAAAAAGAAATTTCTAGTCAGTCAAACAAGATGGAAATTTACTCATGAATAATAAACTGATAAAATGTCATCCTTAAATGTTAAAGTTACATGACAAAATAAAATAACAGAAAATCTCAGACGACAAAGAATAGTTTGTTTCTCTTTAATGTCTTTGGTCTTTTGCTCGAAACAGTCGAAGAATGATGTAAATTACATATGACATGATACACTTTATTTTAATAGTTTCTCACAAAAAATTCATTTACTCTTAAAATCAGAATCCATCAAAGGGTGTTTTTCTGTGAATATTTGTGTTAATTAGGTAAACTCAGTGCATGAATACTTAAAAAGTCCATTAGACGACTATAAATTAATTGCTAGATTTTCATCCCCGCCCCTGCCCCTTCATTATTCCATACTGAACTAGGGTCTGTATTTACACATCGGTCCAGTATTGTCCCGGAACATCATTTAATCATACCTAATATGGTTTAGATGTATATAACTTAATTCTCATCTGAAAAATCAGAATTGTTAGAGGTTCATCTATGAGCTGATGTATAGAGTCCTGTATGCAATAAGAAAGAGCACACATGAACACATAAATTGTTCAAAAATAAAACAGTCATCTACGAAAAATAACAAAATAAAAATAAAAAAAATGTCAACTGGCGCCCCCATTTAAAAAAAGTTGGGGTGAAAATCTAGCAATAAATTTATATTGGCCTGAACTGATAATAAAGTCAATTCAACATTTGTTTCTGTGTGGAAGTAGAGTAAAAGTAATACATCATTATTAATAATTATGATATATAACGCCTTATAAGTCAGATCTTTAAACTATCAGAAAAACTTCTTTGATATAAATTTCTCTCGTGATTCTATCAAAATTTCTGCAACATAATCAGATTGTGATGTCCGAGCTAGATCGAGGATGGACACGCAAAGAGAATTACTGAATCATACCTCACCATTGACATAAAATCATTAGGCGGCATAATCATAAACGAAAAAGCATTTCGCTGTTTTCATTCTCCCCAAAAGGATAATGCAACATTGATGCCCACAAATTATTCCCGAAAAAAACTCAGCCCCTTAATTATATGAGGTGTTAATGAGCACTTTTGGTATTGCAGCCTTCTGTAAATTATATAGCTAGAGATTTTTGCTTTCCATATTAGCTGGTAATGTGCTGATTTTATTTTTTACTTTGATACTAGTAAAAAAAAAACCTTCCATTTTACCACTTTTGGAAGGTCGGCTGAATTTATTCTAACACATTTATGATTGTTTATAAACAGAATTATGCCATTTCCTGGTTTTAATAAAATGTCTTAATTCAGAGATTGATAGCATTGGTGAGTATTAGAATCTAGGCAAATGGAGCAAATGACAATCATCTCATCTGTTCTGTTCTTAGTAAAACAAGGACCTTAACTCAACAATTATTACACTCAAGAGTTATAATAGGCCTCAATTTCCATGTGGCAACATGTGCATTAAGTTTCATATAAATATCTTTAAATCTTCTTCTTATAATGGTCAAGGTCACTGTGTAGGTCAAGGTTTAAAAGCTTTAGTATGCCACCACTGCCTCAAACACCTGAAGGCCTGGATGATGACTACACTTGTTTTCCTTCTGAAATAGGCAAGCTGATGCCTGCAGAACAAACTATTCAAAACAAAATCCTCATTAGGAATCAACAAATCATCATCAACACACAATTATGGCCAATTTCACTGAAATTTAAGTAAATGAAGATTAAAGAGCCATTCAGAAAAAGGGAAGCTGTAAATGACAAAAAAACACAATTGTCAAAATCCAAGGAAGAATGTTACAGAAAATGGAAATTGGAATGTCACTGGGTAATTGACATGTCAGTGGGAACAGCAGTCAATAGTTTATCTTTTGTATCAAGAATTCAACACGAAAGAAACATCTGCTATGTTACCGCCATTATGATAAAATTACACAAAAATCTAATGAGATTTTGTGCCATGTTCATTTTATTTAAGCAAGCCATGCCACTCATACATTCAAGCAATGGTTCACGGGTGATATATTCATGCCATAATGTCACATGGAATTCCATGAACATAGTGCACTTGAGCATAAAATAGATTGACCTCAATATGATCTCATGGCTTGTAAGATACTCAATGACATAAAATGCCTTGAACTGGTGTTACTGAATTTCTCTGTGTGTCATTGGGTTGAATAATTGCCTTAAATTTCTCAGTGAGTATGAAATGGCTTAAGCTTTTGACCTTCTTTATGTGCAATGGCTTGAACTTTGAATACTTGTGTGCCATATTGGCTTGACTGTATAAATCTATGAAAACCATGGCTTGAACATGTGAGGTTATGCTGTGGCTTCAAAATATGACCTTCTAAGTGCCATGACCTCGTCTGTGCCATGGCTTCCATGAATGACCTGTGCGCCATGGCTAACATGAATAACTATTTGTGTGCCATGGCTTATGGCTTATGATGGCTTAAATAAATGACCTTTTGAGTGTCATCACTTAAACAAATGACCTTCTTTGTGTGCCATGGCTTCAACAATTTAAATTATAACCTTGTGTGTGCAATATGGCTTGAAAAAATGACCTTCTGTGTGCCATGGCTGAAACAAATGACCATCTGTGTGCCATGGCTAAATCAAATGACCATCTGTGTGCCATGGCTAAATCAAATGACCTTCTGTGTGCCATGGCTGAAACAAATGACCATCTGTGTGCCATGGCTAAAACAAATGACCATCTGTGTGCCATGGCTAAATCAAATGACCTTCTGAGTGCCATGGCTGAAACAAATGACCTTCTGTGTGCCATGGCTGAAACAAATGACCATCTGTGTGCCATGGCTAAATCAAATGACCATCTGTGTGCCATGGCTAAATCAAATGACCTTCTGTGTGCCATGGCTTAAACAAATGACCTTCTGTGTGTCATGGCTAAATCAAATGACCTTTTGAGTGCCATTGCTTAAGCAAATGATGTTCTGTGTGACATTGCTTTAACAAATGACCGTCTGTGTGTCATGGCTTAGCCAAATGACCTTCTGTGTGCCATTGCTTAACCAAATGACCTTCTGTGTGCCATGGCTTAAACAAATGACCTTCTGTGTGTCATGGCTAAATCAAATGACCTTTTGAGTGCCATTGCTTAAGCAAATGACGTTCTGTGTGACATTGCTTTAACAAATGACCGTCTGTGTGTCATGGCTTAGCCAAATGACCTTCTGTGTGCCATTGCTTAACCAAATGACCTTCTGTGTGCCATGGCTTAAACAAATGACCTTCTGCGTGCAATGGCTTAACCAAATGACCTTCTTGTGTCATTGCTTAACCATTGCTTAACCAAATGACCTTCTGTGTGTCATTGCTTAACCAAATGACCGTCTGTGTGCCATGGCTTAATCAAATGACTTTCTGTGTGCCATGGCTTAAACAAATGACCTTTTGTGTGCCATGGCTTAAACAAATGACCTTCTGTGTGTCATGGCTTAAACAAATGACCTCCTGTGTGCAATGGCTTTATATAATGACCTTATATTTTACATGGCTTAAATGAATGACCTAATGTGTTCCATTGCTTAAATGAATGACCTTATGTGTAGCATGGCTTGAACGAATGACCTTCTGTGTGCCATGGCTTCAATGAATAACCTTCTGTGTGCCATGGCTTAAATGAATGACCTTCTCTGTGTCATTGCTTAACCAAATGACCGTCTGTGTGCCATGGCTTAATCAAATGACCTTCTGTGTGCCATGGCTTAAACAAATGACCTTTTGTGTGCACTGGCTTCAAGGAATGACCTTAAGTACGCTCACTGTGGCCTCAGCAGATGGACTTTTTGCAGGTCATTGGCTTTTAATTCTTACCCAACTAAAAATGTGAATGAAAACTAAGATACCTTCTAATATCACCAGTGCTACCAAAATGGTCTTTCATTGGGGAAAAGACAATTATGTACAATAGAAATTCTTTGGTTACGAGAATTATGTAAAAGGGGAGCTTCTTCGGTAATTCTAGACATCCCTGGAGCTTTACTTACATCACAATGTAATATACAAGTCAATATGTTTCTTGCAGCTGAGACCATCAATAAATCAATCATAAATGACTTGTTAATTTACCTCTGGCTTCCAGAATAATGCTTTTGTTTTGTCCAAAGAATGAAATTGGTTCTTCCCAAAATGGTTTGTCTCTGGTTTATAGTATAATTTCGCTCTTAGGCGATGCATTCCCTGACATAAACAATATGCACAGAATATTTATTTGTAGCAGGGGGTAATTTTACAAATGATCTTAGTAAAAACACTAGATAAAATGTCGGTGCTTAGTATTCTATACTTCTGCCAATCCAAATGTCACAAGCATTTCACGTTAATTATGTAATCTAGAATTTCATCCAGTCTGACCTTCCATAATGTTAAAGCCTTATAAAGTTCTGGGTGGAGTATTATAACAAACTTTCCAAGTGATATGTTAAACTTGTCTATTGTTCTCTGTTAGTCACTAAAGGAACTTGACACTTATTTAAGCCAGAGTTGAGGCAGACTGCTACATAATGGGCGAATGGTTTAGAACCTTTTTACAGTAAACAGCGCTCTTATTATTATTTAATTTTTAAAGGGCAATTGTTGTAAACTTGACATGAAATATTTTACAATGTGCTGATTTATTTTTTAACTAAAACAAGTACAGCTGATCGAAACAGTTTCAAATCTTGTTAACGATGATGTTACGAAACAGTTTCAAATCTTGTTAACGATGATGTTAATAAATATAACTTAAACAAAGTTCTGAAAAATTGGAAGTTGGCAATGATGACAACACCAAAGCTAAATATGGGAGATGAACAAAATCCCAAACAACAATTTTGCTTAGGCAAACAAAATCCCCCCCCCCCCACACACACCAAATTATTTACAGAGGCAGACAACCCCCCCCCCCCCCCCCAACAATTTTGCACAGGCAAATCAACCCCCCCCCCCCCCCATATATATATATCATGTTCATGTGTTTTGCCATTTTCTACGCTGATTTACCACGTTGAATATACATGTAGTATTTCATTTTCTTACATTTTACAACATTTTTTTTCTTGCTTATTTTCAAATTTTGGGCAAAAAAACATTTAGTATTATTTTTAATTCAACTTAAAAAAGAGGCATTTTTTTCACTTAAAGTTAATATTTTTCACTAAGATGCTTAATATGAATACAGATCGACACCCCTAGCTCATAATTGAACTAAAACCAAAAGAGACCAGACAACACTATCAATTGGCCCCAAAAAATTGCCAAAAGGAGGGACAATTGTTTACTGGTTATGACCAGACATTTGTCAGGGCAATTTCTCTTACATCGATACTAATGGATCCATTTTGGGCCATTAACTATCACCCAATACACAAAGGAGTAATTAAAGTCTCACAAAATGTGCCAAGCCATTAGGACCATCTCCAGAAAATAAGTCAACAGTTTCCCACACAATAAAAACATTATTAGTTTGATAGAGGCAAACTATGGAACTATTTCTGCATTATGCATAGAGTATGTCATTTCTTAAACAAGGGTACCACAAGCAGTTGCCGGACCACTCATCTATTTGTCTCTGTTGCCTAAAATTCAGCCCATTGTCATTGTAAACATATGTACCAAGTTCCATTTTTGTTTAAGCAGTATTCATTTTTGCCCATTGTAAACATATGTACCAAGTTTCAGTTTCGTTTCAACAGTATTTATTTTTGCCCATTGTCATTGTAAACCTATGTACCAAGTTTCAGTTTCGTCTCAACAGTATTTATTTTTGCCCATTGTCATTGTAAACCTATGTACCAAGTTTCAGTTTCGTTTCAACAGTATTTATTTTTGCCCATTGTCATTGTAAACCTATGTAACAAGTTTCAGTTTGGTTTCAACAGTATTCATTTTTGCCCATTGTAAACATATGTACCAAGTTTCATTTTTGTATCAACAGTATTTATTTTTGCCCATTGTCATTGTAAACATATGTACCAAGTTTCAGTTTCGTTTCAACAGTATTCATTTTTGCCCATTGTAAACATATGTACCAAGTTTCAGTTTCGTATCAACAGTATTTATTTTTGCCCATTGTCATTGTAAACCTATGTACCAAGTTTCAGTTTCGTTTCAACAGTATTTATTTTTGCCCATTGTCATTGTAAACCTATGTACCAAGTTTCAGTTTCGTTTCAACAGTATTCATTTTTGCCCATTGTAAACATATGTACCAAGTTTCAGTTTCGTTTCAACAGTATTTATTTTTGCCCATTGTCATTGTAAACCTATGTACCAAGTTTCAGTTTCGTTTCAACAGTATTTATTTTTGCCCATTGTCATTGTAAACCTATGTACCAAGTTTCAGTTTCGTTTCAACAGTATTTATTTTTGCCCATTGTCATTGTAAACCTATGTTCCAAGTTTCAGTTTCGTTTCAACAGTATTTATTTTTGCCCATTGTCATTGTAAACCTATGTAACAAGTTTCAGTTTGGTTTCAACAGTATCTATTTTAGCCCAGTGACATTGTAAACATATGTACCAAGTTTCATACTGGTTGAGACAGCATTATTTTTAAATAAGTCAGACATGTTAAATAATTATACATTATACAGTCAGTTCAGAACTGAGAAGAAAGTCAATGGACTATATGGAACCTTTTTCCTTTAGGTTTCAATGATTTTAACGGCTTGTAAAAGTTTTGCATGACAAATTACTGCGAATCAAGTCAGTACAATGACTTTCTCTAAACTTTAGAAGATAACTTCAGAAGGGGATTCTTGCAATAAAATAAGACAGTGGTTCTAGGATAGGCGAGCAATCTAGTGTCATAATCTTACTCTTGGAGAAGCCTAACATACCCTGACATAAATTGGAACAAGAAATAGACTTAGGACTTAATCAAATTGCTTGTTTTGTCAATGGTCACAGCACCGGTATATGAAATATTATTTGAGTTTTTTTCCAAGAGTACCATTAAAGCCCTTAATTGCTCATCTATCTTTAAACCGCTACGTAAAATAAATGTAATATCCAATACATTGCAAAATTATTTGATGATTACCATGCATCTGTTTTTATAGAATCAAAATTTTACTTACATTATAGATATTGATTCTACTGAATAGTGTATCCAAATTCATACAACACGCAATTCAACCATCCATCAGAAATCATGTTATTCGTATTCCCAACAGAAATATTTGTGAAAGAGTTAAGTATTTTATGCCATGTCGACCATTACAATTCCAACAGTAATATTGCTTAGTTTGGTAAATTGATGCTTTTTACAAATGCTACATTTCTGTTAACCTATTTTCATTGAATTCACACCATGAAATGCAAGCTTTGATATTCTGTCAGCTGTTTATAGATATATGTTGTATTTTCCCTTTAATGCACTTAAATACAAATACGCTATTTAGTAACATTTTTATCTGAGAAAAATCTGATTCCCAATGTGAGAAACTACAAAAAGATCTAAGTAAAATGTCAGAACAGTTATTAAGTTAAATTAAGCATAGGCTAAAACAAGACCTACCTTAAATACAGTGAAATTTGTTACAGCCAAATAACAAATAACGAATCAAACATGTGTCGTTACTCCAATGCGTTTCTAAATTCAAAGCACAAATATGTCGCTCACTGCTTACGGGGGAAGAAAAATATCGTCACACTATCAAAACAACGATAGAGCACAAGTTCTGAATAAAGATTTAATGTAATGCCTTAATATTGGGGAGAGTTTCGTTGTAGTAGTAGTAGTAGTAGTGACAGTCCATATTGATCCGAGTTGCAGAGACGTTTGCAACTGGTCAATAACAGCTCCTTAATGACACTGAGTAAATCGGAATTAAATCATGGCTGGCTCACATATTGGTCTCCAGCGGGGGTAAAAAATGTATTGGTCTTTATTTTTTACTTCATTCAGGAAAAAAATTAGTTTTGCAGTTAGGCCTGTGAAATATTCTTTTAAGGTTCTAGACCTGATTTTTCTTAAAAAGAAACAAGTGGTAATTTTTTATCTTATTTCTTTTAAAAGGGAACTTGAATTCCGCAAAATGACCATGTTGCTTACTGGCAAAGTCCACTTTTTGGAACGTAAATTTGACAAGAAAAATTGACAATACAAGGGCCACAACTCTGGAGTTAGTGATGTGATCATGCAGGCTGCATGTTGTCATAATCAAACTCAGTGAATATATTTACCAATGAACAAGTTTGGTAAAGATTGAATAACATAGTAAGAAAGCGGAAATAAAAGTCTGATGCTGCAGATGTGGACCACAATTCTGGACAACAGAATCACTGTAATATGTCTGCCAAAGTTTTTCTTCCTATGACAAATAAAATTGTGGAAATTTCCCGACAGAGGCACGTGCAGATGTCAGAATTTAAAACAGTTTTTTTGGCCTCTGTTATAATCAATCATTGTCCAATAGATGTGAGAATGACTGCAGGAGGTTATTTCGTTCTGATTATTTTTATCATATGAAACTAAAGATGACTGTGACAACAACAATGATATTTTGTTTAAAAGATGACAAGGGACACATAACAAAGAATTTTGATTATATCTTTTAATTACAGCTTCCCAAGCAATGCACAGAAAAAGGTAAATACCTGCACAGATAAAGTACAAAAGCCATAACAACAATGTAACAAATGCCCCCGTTAATGACATTAGGGACTGCCATGTCAGAATGGGGATAATTTTCCATTAAAACTGAACTCTACAGACTTTTATACATTCAGTCTACGTATGGGTAAGAATTGGTCCGCTTATTCAGGGTGTGGAATCACGTGACTTAAAGGGGTTCTCACATGGGTCACCATGGGTCATACCGATGTAAACAAACAAAGTGATGATAATTTCTAATTAACATTTTTCATAGAAAAAGATATGAAAATATTTCCATGCTTTTTTCTGCTTCTAGATGTGTGAAATATTTTAAATTTACTTGTATTTAATACTGCAATCCTTGGCCAAAATTGCAGCGTTGAATCGTTCTACAAAGTTCCGCCAAGTTGAAATTTTGCCCAAGTCATGTGTTTCCCCAACCTAGGTGCTATTGCAATGTCTGCAGCCACAAATCATCTAAGGCTTCTCTTTGAATAAAAAAATCCTAAAATCCAATTTTCGTTGGATCAAAATATATAATTTCCACGTCTAAAGAAGTACAATAAGTATCAATCAGACATAATTTTGCAGGAAAACATCCTTTTATGTTTGCTATAAAAATACACTTAGTATATTAGAATTCTTATTTGGATCGAATCGCTCTCGAAAGAAATTAGAACGATTGTACATCACTCAAGATTTATTGAAAAACACATGTCCTCGGTAAAGAATGTATTATAATAGACGAAGGGATATTACATTGCCAAATAAAGAATTTCACATTAATCACAAACAGATTTCCTGAAATTGCTAGTCGGAGACAAAGATAACAAATTATGTCTGGGAATGCAGGAAATCTTGTAACAGCACACTGTCATGCCACATATGGAACATTTGAAACATTGGAAATGGAAATGGTTTTTACATATTTTACAACAATTGCAAAAAAAACCGATATATTTACTTATACTGAGTCACTCACTTTGGCAAAATCAGGTGCATGAAATAGTGTTCTTCACAGTTTTGAGGGGGAAACCAGAGAACCAGGAGAAAACCCACTTATCCAGCATCAAATCTGAACAGGAAAACCTGGGAATCAAACCTGGGTCGCATTGGTGAGAACCCAGTGCATTACCACTGCGCTTAAACCCAAATAACAAAATTACTGATTTAAGGACCTGGGGGCCGTAAAATTCTTCAAAATCCTAGGAGTGTTCTGACTTGTACATTTAAAAGAAAAAAAATAACAGCTATAATATTACCGTACAGATTTCATTAATGATCATAAGGCTTAAGATCGTTAATATCCAACAATAACTCAGTTTGGGGCATCAACTGCGTTTCAATGAAAGTATTGGAAGGTCATTTATCACATAGATTCTAGCCGTATTTTTACGAGAGTCCCCACCAGCACTTATTAACCGCTTACAAAGGTTTACGACTAAGAAATTGTAATTAAACAGGGCCCTGAGCACTGTTAAAAATCTTCCCTTGATACAATTAATCATTCTTTGCTCACTCTGCCCATTCTTAATCATTAAGATTTTAATTCATGTGATCTAACTATTACCAAGGATTCTAGGTAAAAAAGGGCCCCCTGACCTTAAATTGACAGTTCAAATTATTCACCCATCATGCTGTTTCAGGCAAATTCCATTTATTTATAAAACAGAAAAATCTATTGATATTTTGTCTTTTGTTTTTTTAGGTCAGTAAACATAAAGCCAGCTGAAGTCACTTTCCATTAACAGTTTTTCCCGAATTTATTCCTGGCCCGCAGATTTCACAGAAAATGACACTCATTTCTATGCAAATTTAATGCATACAAGCTATACACTCCAGGGAAAATGTAACAATCTTGATCCATGTGTTAGAATTGAGAATTTCTGTGGAAACAACAAATAATATATCAGTCAATAGAACACAATTAAAAAAAATGTGCATTTTCATTTGCACTTAAATGATCAAATTTACTGATATTTTTTTATTTAATCGGGGCAAATTTGATTTTCTAGACCAGGGTTTCTAAAAACCGACAATTTGCCGGTCTGGACTGATTTTGACCACACCGGACAAAATTTATTCTGAAATTTGTTAATAATAATATTTATACTTTCGGTTCAAAATGGCTAAGCCAGTAAAAATTGTAATACACAAACTTGGGTTTGTTATTCACAAATCCCCCAAACACCCCAATAAAAGTGACAAGATCACAAGATCAGATTAATGTGACTAGCTTCTTAGTTTCACTAAAATAAACACTTGAACTAACTAGAGTTGTAAGACTTTCCACGAGAAAATTATTAACAGTTTCTAATAATACAATGAAAACATAACAGGGGCAAGCCCAGTAGTCAAAAATTCAAAAATAAACCCCGTTTCGAGGTACATTAAGGCATTAAAGGCCTAGTTTAAGGAATGTTTGGAATGATAATCCTCTGCTGTGCATCTCCTGCTAATCGCACTGGTGTCACAGTAGGGGCCAATTTCCTGCCTGTGTATTGGTTTATTGGCTCAGGGCCATTTAGGGTCCATTTTTATAATAAAACATCGAAAACTACACAGCAGGATACTCAGATTGGAGATCTGATAAACCAATTAGGCAATAAGATTAAGATCAATTAACAGAGGTTGTGTACTAATACACATTTTTTTTTTTTTTTTTTTTGGGGGGGGGGGGGGGGGGGGGGGTTACTTATAGAAGGCTTAAACTAGGCCTTTAAGGCCCAAACAATGATAAACAACAGACATAAGCCTATAAACACCACATACACAATTACAAGCACCAGACCACTCACTCAACAAAGTCATGACTTATATTTTTTTACAGACAAAAGCCAAGAGAAATGATGCCTGGATGCAGGAACACAATTACAACACTACAATCTTTATTTAAAAACAGCAACAACAACAACAGCTGAACAAAAATTCAGAGGAAATGTTTCAGTTTAAAAGCAATTTCTTCTGCTAATTTTGAAAGGAAATATTTAACATTTAGACCAGAAAATCTGAGATCATAGTCTCCCAAGACGTACCATGACATTCTCAAATTACAGCGAGAAATCACTCTGGTTGATCAAAATGGCAAAATGTCATTGTGATCTATACCATCAGCAGCACGTAGCTAGCTGCTACACTTCCAAGACCCTGTAGACTAATTTAATCATGTTGTAGGGAAATGAGTACAAGATTAGTGGATATGATGATTCAGTTTTATGTGAATATATCCAACAGTTTATCATCTATAGCCATTACTACAACTAGAAACGCCCCAATGCGTCGAGAATAGGTTTTTAATATGGGCGATAAAAAAATCACTAAAGCATTTAGGCAAAAACCATTTTTCTATTTTTAGTCAGTGACCTTGACCATGACCCCCCCCCTCAAAAGCAATCCAAAGCTAGCTAACTACACACACCAACTTTCATTATTATCCATCAATGCTAGCTTAAGTTATTGGGTGGAAACCAATGTTTGACGCCCGCCTGTAGGCCCTTCTGCCTGCACGCTACTTGGTGACAGCGACATCAGCTACACTGCTATAACAACACCTTGACATTGAATTCCTTTATTAAAACAGACCTGAGCTAAAACACAGACAATATTCAGGAAAAAGAGGGTAATGTTTCATCAAAATTAGAAAACTGAAAACGTATTCTCCCTTGATGCACAAATGCAGTGAGAAATTACTCAAACTAGGTTATTGTGGCGTGATTAATTCTTAGAAACTGTCAACTATACAATTATCATAACACACAATCAACTGCATATAGCTATCCCTAGAGATGTCAGCCTCCAGGGGCCCCTTTCAATTATATCTTCCACTGCTTAAGAGTGCTTTGGGACACCCGAAAATTTATGGGCAGAATCTATATGCTAAATGTTCTCCTTTAATGACAGATATTTTAAAATATTTACACCTCAACTTCCATTCCTTAAATGAACTGCCTTTCGGCAATTGCGTTTATCAATCGATACATATCGGATATGTTCGGATCGCAATTCATCGCATAACAATATACATGAAAACTATTGATCTTGCTATTGTTTGTATTGTGTCAGCAGATCTAGTGAAATATAAATCAACTTTGACCAGCCCAATTGTGTCCATACCCCATAATGTCATCAACTCCGCAATTCATTTCTTTATTAAATGCAGTACGTCTAAAACACGGTTACATCTGGAAAAACTGATTTTAAGCCTAACAACCTTTACTGAAACAGGGTCCTCCAAATCATACATATGTAAAACTTGCCCTTATAAGTACAACTTTAAGCCAAGACATATGAATTGTATTGTAAGGAAACAAGATTGAACACCAAGGCTCGTCTGTTATTTGATAGTAAAAAAAGGACATTTCTCAATAATTATTGAAGCCTAATGGCAACATGTGTACCAAGTTTCAAGTGAATATCACAAATGTGTTTTTCAGTTATCAGATAAGGTTATGATGTGGACACCGCTGATGACAACGACACTAAGGCTTCAAGCAGCTATTACAAAGTGGATGTTGTTTATGATAATACACTGACTGGCCGATGCAATTGTACTATAACTTAAATAAAAATGTGTAGCGTTTAGAACAGCATTATCAATGCCAAAACTACGACTAAAATCACAATGTCTTTCCCTAGTTGAACAGATTCTCAAACAGAGGTGTCAAAAAGTCAATGGTCACCTAAAATTAGAAGTCGAACGAGAGGCAAACCATGACAATAAATAAAGCCTGAGTTACGGGCCTTACTATACATGTGCATATTTGCTATAGACACATGAATACCAGTTTCCTTTCAATATCCTGAACATTTTGTACATTTTAATGGCCAAGGATAAAGTGAAAGTTTTTGCATGTGCCAATGCCAGTACAACAACACCACGTCTTTGACAATAACTAAGTTAAGTTAGTGTAGGCCGTCAACAACGCCGCTACTGATGACAACAAAGCTATCAAAATATTCAGACATTTCTTCTTCAAAAAGCAGACTAAGCTAAAATTATTCTGTACAAATAATCAACATTGATTTTTTCTATAAATAAAGGTATCCTTACAATACCTAAACTTTCTTTACATCAATAATGAAGTCTGGGAGAAAACAAATGTGAAATCATTGTGTAAACCATTGACAATTAATTACCCACAAAAGTTAGCAAACAACTGCACCAGAAAATCTATTATATTCGTTGTTTTTTTCAGTTAACAAACAGTAATTATTATTGCGCTCTAGAAAATCCATGAAACGATATTGAAGTCAAGTGATCGAAATTAATCAAGGAGAAGTTTAAACACCACGGTCCCCTTCACAATGATTATTACGAAAAAATGTCAATGTTCATGTGTAACAAATTAATGGATTTATTACAATGGAGCAACAGCGACTGCTGGAATAGGTTTGTTTAATTTGTAATACATAAAAATATAACTGACTTTTAGTTTATCGTTGGAACACATGTAAGTACATGATCACTAGGTTACATAATGACTTCATGGCCAAATCAATTAATCAACTTAGTCTGATAGGCTAATAAAAGAAATGGCCAAATCAATTAATCAACTTAGTCTGATAGGCTAATAAAAGAAATAGAGTGCTGGACTCAGACTGGCTTCTTAAAGGCAATGTACTATTTATCAGTCTTATAAAAGAATTAAAGCACTTAGCTAACGCACTAAACTTCGCTGCATAGAAAATTGTAATAATGATTTTTGCTGCTGAAACAGTTTCTCTCGGAACTGATAAAAATGGGTCACATGATACTGTGAAAATTTACCCGTATTTCTTAGAAAAGTAAATTAGATTTAGCTAGCATTCTCAGAAAATGACATTGAAAACACCTTAATTCAATACATATAGAATTAGTGTCAGACACAACAAGAATATTAAAGGTACTGACACTTTTTTAGGTGACATCCCAGCACTTTTCACCATAAAGGACAAATGCAGAATTTCATGGAAATCTACAGAATATGATCCTTCTTATTGTGCCTTAGAGGCTTTATCAAAGGCCATATTCGTCTTTTCCCAGAATTGAACAGTTTCTTTAAAATAAAATGCAGTTAAGTTTGCGGCAAGAAAAGGGGAACATCGTAGTTATCAATAATATTTAACTGCCAAACAGCTGATTTCCGCCTTAATCTGTTTCAAGGAAAGATGGTGTAGTTTTTTTCGCACCTTTTTGAAAATGGGATCATTGCTTTTTTGATATGGAAATTCGCCTTATTTTTAACTTAAATTGGGAAATAACAGATAGAAAAGGTAAAATAATGTGATTAAGTTTGTTCAATGGAATACCTCATCTTTTCCATACAAAAACAGTACATAAATGCACAGGGGGCATAAACAAATTATTTTTGTTTATTTAAGCCTATAATTTTATGTATACATATAAGAAAATAATTTGTTTCTGACCACTATGCATAAATGTATATAAATTTATATTTAGAAAGTAGGAATTTTATTTTCAAATTTGTAGTGCCTAAATTTAGTAAGAAAGAAACACTGAAACATCATCATCTTTCATTTACAAAAGACTGTGAGCCACAAAATTCGCAGTGTCAATGCTTCTTGCTAAAAAAAACACATAGATATCCTATATTACCAATACCCAGCCAGTAATGACCATCGACCACTGTATTATAAACTTGTACCCAGAAACACTCGCAGTTGCTCGACATTTGATTTTGCCAAATTTACATTTCTGTTAGACCAATCCGTCATATTTTTAGGTTCACCGGCTGGACCTCCACATGGAGCATTTCTGAGTATATCAATAATTAGTCTGCACTGAATGTTGCATGCAGACGAAAAGCCATTACAGCTTATCTGCATTGTAAAAGGATGAGTGAGAAAAGTAATTCGTAAGTGAGAAACACAACACGATATAAACTTGTACCTGTCCAGGTCTGGCGATGGCAAGCTGGCGTTCCATGGACAATCGCTCCTTGGCAGCATGTTTGATTATGGCAACTAGTTCCTCCTTCTCCTCGTACATCTCGCAGTTCTGAAAGACAATTTCAAACTCATTACAATCATATCAATATGCTTTCCATTTGGACTAAGAATCACCTGCAGGCGTCATCTTGCTTTCTGTCAGCCAATAAGATGCCGACTTACGAAAGAATTGTATTTGCAATGAAGTTAAATTTTGTAAGACATTTCACTGGGATTCCTAAATTGTTTCGGACATTAAATATCGTAAATTCATCATCTCCATTTTACTCATACTAAACAGGGAAAGCTCAGTGGGTAAAGAAAGCAGTTTAGCTAAAATAGAACATATGATTTTCCGCGGTGTAGGGCTGAATCACATCGTTGCTCTTTGTTGTCAATTATACCTTATCTTTAAATGAATAATTTAAACGACTATTGTTGGGCAATTCTTGTATTATTTAAATAAAAGACAAAAGTTGGTGTTGCCAATGTTCAATTTTTTACACCTTTTAAATTCATGTCATACTGAGAACCAAGTTTTCAACAGTTTTCATGATGAAATAAAAAGCTAGCATGTGATAAAAAAAAAATTCTTACACTTACTGACCAGTTCTACAACATTATAAGTACAGCTCAGATCTTTACCACTAGAAAAGAGTTTTGAAATTTCTTTGCAGATTTTTTCAGAATTTCGGAGAGCGAAGTGTTGACTTGGGGCCAAATAACGTCACTCTCGATTTGTGAGCGGACAATTATTTTGCCACTGACATTGATAGAACAGAGTAATATATTTCCACTGCAGATATATCCCTCTCTCAGGGGCTTTCTTAGACGATTTATTCCATTAACAAACATTAGACATACGCAGATGAGTCCCCGATTCACCCATCTTATACCATATAAATGAAAACTGATCGGAAGTATAATTGATAGCTGACTTAATAGTCAGCGTCTCGGCAGTTATGCATTAATTAGGCGATTCCACGACAATCATTCAATCATTGTGATTAATAAGATAATTGATCATGATATTAATAGAGCATTTACTGCACAAGATGTGACACTGAATTCATATCATTGATAATTGGAAATCGAACTGATGTATGTGCAAGCAACATATGAATTCAAATTATATTTGTCAGCACAGTTAGAGGATGCGAACCCTCATCCGGTTGTCTGGTAAGTGCAATGATTAGCACACTCCTTTCTCACCAACGCATACTGGTTATGATTCCCAGTCTGGGCGCAAGTGAATTTGGTTTGTGGTCACCAAGCCGAAAAAATTGGTTTCCACCGGGTACTCGGGTTTCCCCATAATTCAAGACCACACTCTAGGCTAACAACATGCCAACAACAGCGATTAATATAATTTTGTAACAAGAGATGTTTGTCCCCTATTATGCCCCCTCTGAGCGGCATCATTGTTGTCAGGATTACTGTGAAATCATTAATTTCGTGGGGCATTAATGTTCGTGGTTTTCGTGGGTAGGGTGATCCACGAATTTAAGATCCCACGAAATATAGACCCTTTACTCACTTTTTCAACTGCCATGTTATGTACATACTATTTTATTCGTTACAGAAGTCGCAGTATACAGCGTTTATTCCTGCATATTTTACTATTGATCATTGTTTTGTTAATATATTATATCTGCCTTGAACAAATAATAAACCAAATCAATTAAATGAGTTTTTATGAACCAAATGACAGAAGCATGTGTTTAAACATGTGCTGTTAATGAAAATCTCCAGGTTTACAAGTTGTCCGTGATGAGTGTCGGTACTCGATTTTTTTATTTAATGAAATAATTAATCAATTATATTGGAGGTTACTGAGTACAAAGTACAAAACAACGCGTTCAATATATTTATTAAACAAAAACGTGTGAATAAATATTGTAATGATCTTGTTTACTCAAATATACGCACCTTTTCGGTGCAAAATTCTTAATTGGTATTCAATGGCTTCCCCTATCTGTATTTATGATTAGGGTACATCTTCTTTTATGACCTTAATTCCCAATCAAATCGATAATTGACATGGGTAAATGCACTAATTGGCATCTCGAACCACTTTCGCGAGTGTCATAAACCGTTTGACGTAGAAGACGAAAATCAAGGGCCAGCGCGTGGAGATTATGCAGACGATCGCATATTCAATTTTTTTTTTCAAAAATGAAAAACCACGAATTCAAGAACCCACGAAATTGAATGTTTTCACAGTATTTGGACAATTGAATGAAATATGCATGGACCTCCAAATCAAGTTTGAGGGCCATGGTTGCAGGCAGTGTCAAGTTATCACACAGACAACCTTCTGCGTTAAAGGTAACTGTGACCTTGACCTTTGAGCCAATAAACCCTTAAATTAAAAGGTGTCATCTACAGGTCAGGCCCAACCCCCTAGTCAAGTTTGAGGGCCATGGGTGCAGGCATTGTCGAGTTATGACTCAAACAACATTTTCACATTCAAGGTCAACATAACATTGACCTTTGACCTGATGACTCCTAAAATCAATAGGGGTCATCTACCCAGCCTTCATGTCAAGTTTGATGATCATAGGTCCAGGCTTTATTGAGTTATAATTAGGAGAAGCTTTGTTAACTTTTTCTTGTTAAAGGTCACTGTGACCTTGACCTTTGACCCGATGAAACCCAAAATCAATGTATGTCATCTACTGGTCAGGCCCAACCTTCATGTCAAGTTTGATGACCATAAGTCCAGGAATTGTAGAGTTGGCTTCAAGGTCACTGTGACCTTGACCTTTGACCTGATGACACCCAAAAATAAATAGTGGTCATCTACTGGTCTGGCCCAACCACCAAGTCAAGATTGAGGGCCATGGGTGCAGGCATTGTCAAATTACAAATCGGACAACCTTTTTTCATTCAAGGTCACTGTGACCTTGATCTTTGACCCGATGATCCCTAAAATCAATAGGGGTTAACTACTGGTCAGGCCCAGCCTCCATGTCAAGTTTGATGACCATAGGTCTAGGCATTGTTGATTAATCACTCGGACAAGCTTTGAAATCCTTTTACCATTTATGGTCACTGTGACCTTGACCTTTGACCCGATGGCCCCTAAAATCAAAAGGGGCATCTACTGGTCAGGCCCTATATTCATGTGAACTTTAATGACCATGCGTCCAGGAATTGTTGAGTTATCACTCAGACAAGCTTTGGTCTACCGATGGACGGACCGACCGACCTACCGACCGACCTACTGACCGACAAACCGACCGACCGTCATGTGCAAAGCAATATACCCCTCTTCTTCGAAGGGAGGCATTATAACTTATTTCACAATTGTTATGTTTGTACTTAAAAATCCTCATTTGTTATGTTTTAGTCAATCAAGGGACTTAATTCAACTGATATTAGTCATTATCAGCTATTAGCCTTGTTATGCTCACGCATCCATTTTTATGAGTTGAGTTATGGGGCTTCTTAAACATCTGCATCTTGCCACTGGAAACAAGCATTGAATGATTTTGAAGTTCAATACGGTCAACAGTAAAAGTTCTTGCAAGCTGAAAATCAATGGCTGACAGACCTAGACAAGTCTAAAATAACCCAGTCAGATAACATTAAGACACAAATTTTGAAGCCAAATGAGATGTTATACACAATAAAAAAACTCAAGAAATTGTGCAATATATCAATAACACACTTTTTAAGGTATTTTTAACAACTTAAACTTGTCAATTTAAAATTTAAGTAACAAACATACCTTTGGTAAGATATCCAAGTAATACATTATTTCCTGCTATTTCATATCTTCTCACACTTTCATTGTTCGAAGATATTTTCAAATATTTTTGCTAAAATCCATTTGTTCTATTCTTTTCGTTTCCACTAATTTAGACTTTTCTGTACTACCTAACATAAATGTTCATGCTTTATGATATATATATAATAGGTGTTATGACCTATTATCACACAGTTTAGTTTTAAGAAAATATTTACTATCGCCGTTTCAATGTAACGAGTATTGTTTATCAACTGATAATAGGGAAGAAAAGTATGTAGATTAAATGTTTGATCAATGAATTTAAGATAAATCTAAAACAGCGAGTTACCTGACATTGTCATGATCTATAATAAAAATTATCATCATGGTTTTTACATTAAATGTTTTAATCATTGAATTAGATTAGGTTTACAAAAGCGAGTTTTCTGATATTTTCATAATTTATAATAAAAATTATCATCATCGTTTGTACAATAAATGTTTTCATCGTTGAATTAGATAGATTAAAAATACAACAGCGAGTTTTCTGATTTGGTCATAATTTATAATAAAATTCAGCATCACCATTTGATCATTGAATGTATTAATCACTGAGTAAGATATATCTTTAACACCAAGTTGTCCAATATTTTCATAGTTTGAAATAATATTCATAATCACTGCTTTACATTTACATTAATTGTTATGTCAATCACCGAATTAGATAAATCTTAAACAGCCAGATGTAAAATATTTTCATAGTTTGTAATATTAAATAAACACTGCTTTTTTATCAAAACGTCAATCAATGAATTAGATAAATCCAAAGTAGTGAGTAATCCAATGTTCTGATATAATCATCTTCATTATATCTTCATCGTAATTATCACAAAGTGTACATTTTTAATTTCCCACTGAGAGTAATATAAAGATATGGTATTGTCAATCACGTTATAATAGTATCATAGTCATGAATACCTTAGCAAGGTACAAATATTATCAGTAAATTTAGCAGTCATAACGAGACGAATGTCAATTTGAATAATACAAAGTTTGCTTAAGGGTAATTCAAATGAAATCCATTGTAACTGATATTTGTCTAGATTCACAAATGAACATCGAAACTACTACTACTAAAATAAAGGAAGGTAATGACTATGAAATATTACTTTATTTTTCGTTCTTCGTTACATGTATATAAATACATGTATAGTTGTTTCTTTATATATAAATAGTGTATTACCTGCTGACGATGGTATAATTAGTGTATAACAATATGGTAATGTCATTTAAGTTATGCAAGGCCAGTCAAAATGATACTTTTTATGGTTTAAATGGTACCTTAAGAGTCACTATCATTCAGAATAAAGACTAACCATAAATGAAATGGAGCTAATTTGCTGTCTTCAGTTTGTATTATTCAAACAGCTGTATGAAATGTATGCATACACACCAGTATGTATATTTTTTATAAAATGGACAATGCATGGGTGCATCATAGTTGTTGATTATAAGTATCTCCCATGGCCGAGAGCGTAAGATTATAAGTATCTTCCATGGCCGAGAGTGTTAGATAGGTTCATTCCGACCCAAGCGTAAAGTGTTTTAATCTGCGCGAGGGTCGGGATGAACCTATCGTACACGAGCGGCTTTGGTAGATGCTTTTTCTCCCACATCAGTTAAACAAAATTAAGTAAAAATGTATTTTTTGCTGGAACTCTTTTGTGCTTAGTGAAAATAATTGCGTATGGATGTGCGATAATTCGTGGTTGTCATGGATATGCGCGCAGTGATTCAGATTATGTTAATAGTCATATCGGTCTATAAATAGTTCTCAGGAGAGTGAAGCATTATTTCTTGAAAGGTTCATGGAAACTGTTTCATGGTAACATTTGAAGCGAGAAATAATTAATAAGCTGTTGCCACAAGATAAGGTTTCCATGATGCTACAGACGACAGTCTTCAACAAGGGAGGTAATTACAATGCTGTGACCATTTAAAGGGAGTTCCATACGGGCATTTTATCTTCGCCCGTGGGCAAGATTATAAGTATCTTCCATGGCCGAGAGTGTAAGATAGGTTCATTCCGACCCGAGCGTAGGGTGTTTTGCGGAAACAAGGTTTACCGAGTTTCTGCAAAACACCCTGCGCGAGTGTCGGGATGAACCTATCTTACACGAGCTGCTATGGTAGATGCTTTTCATCCCACCTCAGTTAAACAAAAATAAGTAAAAATGTTTTTTTTGCCGGAACTCTTTTGTGGTTGTCATGGATATTCGCGCAGTGATTCAGAGTATGTAAATGGTCTGTTCGGTCTTTAAATAGTTCTAAGAAGAGTGAAGCATTATTTCTTGAAAGGTGCGTGAAAACTGTTTTCTAGTGACATTTGAAGCGAGAAATAATTAACTCGCGTTCTAAATATTGCCACCAGACAAGGTTTCCATGATGTGCTACAGACGACAGTCTTCAACAAGGGAGGTAATTACAATGTGGTGACCAGTTAAAGAAGTTCCATACGGGCATTTTATCTTCGCCCGTGGGCAAGATAAGAATATCTAGCACGGTTAAATTAATGGATCTACTTATCTGAGGTGGGAAAAAAGAATTTCTAGCATGGTTAAATTATTGGGTCTACTTATCTGAGGTGGGGAAAAATTTTGTTCTTTTATTTTCATTTATAAGCAACTGCTGTGTACAGCTGTCAGTTCATCAGTTATTATCCCATGTCTCTGGTGCTTACTAAAACCATTTGCTAGTGTCTGACACTTCTAAATCAATAGTTTAAATCATTTATGACTGACCCTTTAAAAAGGCTCCCTTTGTTGTAACCCTTTATGTATGTACCAGTTTTTTAGGTAGTCACATCCAATCAGATTTAGTTACTATTACTACTAATAAGTTTTTAGTCTTCGTATAACATTCTCAAAGTTAAAGCTGCACTCTCACAGGTTGAACGTTTTGACAACTTTTTTTATATTTTGTCTTGGAACTACCCAATTTTTGTGAAAATCCATGGAAGGCAGTGATATAAGACTGTTGACAAAAATTTAGAACACAGATTTTTATATAAAAGTTCAAAAATTGATGTTTTATGCCTATTTCTTAAACTGTTAGTAAGGGTTTAAGACATAAAACATTAATTTTCGAACGGAAATATAAAAATCTTCTATCTGATCTTTTGTCAGCAATATTATATCATTGGTTTGCAGATATTTGCGCAAAAATTTGCTCTTTCCAAGACAAAAAATAAAAAAAAGTTGTAAAAATGGTAAATCTGTGAGAGTGCAGCTTTAATGTGATCATTATTCCTCATCATATTTCTATCAAATGTATACCTCAGGTCCGAGGAAGTCCGCATTACTAAGTGAATCTGCAAGCTCCTGACATTTCTTCCGCAGGTCCTCGATTTCTCGGTCTTTGGAGAGCATCTGTTTGGCGTGTTCAGAAAGGTCCTTTGCCCGTTGCCGTGCAAACAGTTTCTTCATCTGATCCTGAGAGTGAACGCCCACTTGTCCCGCCCCCTGGCTGGCTGCAGCCATCTCTTTTGCTTTCTGTACAGTGAAGAGAAATTATTGAATTATTGAAGAACAATTTAAAAAAAATAAAAAAAAATAAAAGCTGCATACAGATGCCTGAACTCTTGTTAAATAAAGTGGAATAGCTTCAAGAAATATATGTCCCAGCATTATTGAACTTGTTGTACATTACAAGCACAATATCATTGCGTATATGTATAATATGTACCAAGTTTTGTGTCAATATGTTTTACATTTTCTTCGGGATTAAATTCGTTATATGTTTTACAAAAAGTTATTTTTCCATTCCTCCCTTTCTTATTTCAAACAGCAGAAAAATGAATGGATAAATTATATAATGTTGTTATATGAAAGGAAATATACATATCTTTGATAAATTACATTAATTTTTATTCCGTGTGCAAATCTAAGGGAAGAAACCCAAATACATCAACCTTCAGTACCCACAAGAGTTATCTACCTTAACATTTTCCTGTTGCAGATGTTTTGCTTTCTCTTCAAGTCTTCGGGCGATGGCTGCCAGTTCTGCATTTCGCTTTTTGAGGGTTTTGATTTTCTCCTCCAGAGGCTTTTTGTCATCCTGTTTCCGTTTCTGAAAAAAAAAAAATGTTTGGAAATGATAAAATAATACGGTAGTAAGAATACTAATTTGCGGGGAAAATGCCAGAACAACAAAAACAGTTACAAGTTGTAGTGTAGAAATCTTCTGTACATTCTGGCAATAGTAGAACTAGTTTTTACATTGGGAGAGAGAACGTCGATGAAGTGGTAAAATCACATTGTACCTGCTGTAGCCATGATAACAAACAGTCTCAAGGGTGAGTTCAGACCTAAGTGGCAAAACCGTATATCAAATGTTGTAACTTTCTTTCTTGTTGAATTTTGATGATGAAATTGCTGAATATTACTACTCACATAAATTTTTGGTAAAATGATAGGAATAAAGATGATTCTCTGTAATTTAATAAAAGTGCTTTTCAGAGTCTGTGTCAAATCTTGGACTTGAGACTGTTTGTAATAATGGCTTCAGAATGTTATTACTTTAAAATGGTAAAGCAAACTAAACATATAAACACATATGAACATAACTATCAGTGTGAAATGTTCTACTGATGTTCAAATTGAGTCCACGAGTCATGCTTGCAGGAGCAAATAATCATTCATTTTTCCCAGCCATTCAAGGGAAATAACTGCACAAGTATTTAAGCAAAAGAATTGTCATAGGGAACATGTATTCAATTCTAGGTATATGTTAAAGATAAATTTTGGCGCCAAATCTACAGATAGATCACTTTAAGCAGGCCAAGGTAGTCCGCTCTATTTTCTGTAGATCGTCAATATTGTACTCTAACTGCTGTTTATTGGTGCAATCGTCAGAATCAATGCAAATAAAGTTGATGAACAGAAATTTTGAAAAGTACTCGAATGTCATTTGCCCACACATAAAATGCATCCACAAAGTATATGCTACCTTTTACTACTCAAACAAGGCAATGGTTGATAATTAGGCTGACTGAGTTATACTCTATGAATCTTTAATGCAATCGTCCGGGTCAGAATCGATTTACGTAAATTTTATGGTCAGAAAATTTGAAAAATCCTTAAATGTCATTGGTCCACACAAAAAATGCGAACACCAATATCTTTAACAGTTTTAAAGTAATTGCCAACCACTGTCAACTAGGAGTTAAAAATACCCCGGTTACAACAATACAGAAAATAAACAACCTAAAAAATAAATCAATTAAAGTTCCCTTTCTGTTTCTGTAGAATAAATCTCAAATGACAGCATTCAGTTTAAAATTGCATGTCTTTAACTTGAAATTAATTTTAATTTCAGCCACGAAAAATTAAATACTCATAAATTTGATTAAAACCCTTATCCCTGGATGTGATAAATCATCTTTATTGCTTAAAATTTTCTCTTTTTTCTGCAAAAACGTTGTCGCATAAATTCTGCAGAAAATTATATCACGCTGATTAAAGATGCTTTATAATGGATATTGAAGACAGTACCTTTGACATGTAACTTAAGCCAATTATAATCCAAAAAAAAGCCTTAAATTATGGTTTTAAAGTATCGGATGTACAAATATGATTTTCGTTCATAATTTTAAATTCTGATGCCTTGTGATCCCATTATAATAAGGCTGTTATCATTTGAAGTAAGATTTATTACTGACTATATTAATATGTAAAATAATCTGATGAAATTACACAAATAATCAAGTTATTGCAGTTTGTATTTTTTATATTTATATTCCAAATGAAAGCAAAAAGGGGAAATGCCCCATTTTGCAAAACGGCAGGGCAAAAAACACCTGTGATATTTTTTTGAGGTATTATCTTATGTCCATTCTTTCGCTTCTTACATAAAACCGCTACAAAACACACCAAAATAATATGTGGTCAACCGGTATCCAAAATTCGCATAAATGTACATCAATTTCCTTAAAAAGGTAATTACCAATTTAAAATAGTACAGGTTGATAATGTATGTATACTCGTATAACTCATTTGACTTAAATGATAAAAAAAAATAAAAAATATATATAAATAATATATATATTTTTGAAATCTACCTATGTTGTGCATTTTTAAGTTACTTCAAATTTCTTTTGAGATAAATTTTCTTTTTATTTTGTAAGTAACTTTAATTTCATGAGCGTTTTATTAACTGCTGACATCAGCAATTCCATAACATAACAAATTTAAAACTTCTCTGAATAATACTGTCTATAAGTGCACACATGTCATGTGTGTAAGAAGTATGTAAGGACAAATATTGGATTCCCGACTTCATAGACCACTACACTATTACAGCAAAATATCTCCCAAATATATTGATGCTGTATTTGGAAGGTCTTGGCACTGGCTGCAAGTCTGAGACAGTTCTAGCATATGAGAGATTTATTTCACGATTCCAGACACTCCAATACTGTAAATGGTGTTAACCTTTGCAATGTTTATTTGATTGTTTTTTTTGTGATTTTTGATTTGTGAACATTTTTGCAAGTTCATTGCATATTACTCGCTGCCAAAATTTAATGATATGAATTGCTTCTTTATGAGTTTAAGGAACAAGGTTTTTTTATAGATTACTTTTGTTTGTAACCCACAACGATATGAAATCACAAATAAGAGCGAAAATAAACCCCACGCAAAGTAAACACAATGTACAGTATTACATCAATACATTTGTCTGGCGCTGTCTCCGAAATGACTACATAAAGCAAACACTGTAACATTGGGGAAATTAACATGGCAAAGTTTTACCAATTCTAAAACAAAACAATAGCTGCCTTGCATTTTCCTACATTTTAACTCCTGAAAATTGTCTTTATTTGTCAAATGAGACGGTAAATTGACTATGCAGTGAGTTTTTAATGTGATACTGTTTTATTTAAATTTGTTCATGTTTAATTTCTTTTGGACTAAAATAAAAATTGAAATTTTGTATTTTTTGGCTTGTATTGTTAACTTTTTTCTACTCTCACCCATGATATTCCCAACAACAACAACTTCAATAATGGTCGAGGTGTCATTATAAACAAGGACATCAAATTCACTGTTAACTTTGGTGACCCAGGGGTGAAACATTTTTCACATTCCCGATGTAAGCGATACCTTTTAGCAAGTTGAGGGACTGAAAATGGACAGACGATATGACACTGTAAAGTATTGTTTAAACCAGTCTCCTCGCAAAACATGATACAAGATGACAGGCCAACGGCAGCAACATAACACCAACATTGTTAACATGATACATTTTTCACCTATATTTCACTGCATTGCCTCAAATTTGTCACTCTGAGCTTAATTATAATAGCTACTAGAATGTATAGATAATTGTTGAAACACGTGTCGCTGAGAAAAAAAAACATATTTCCATTAAACTTTATATTTCCATGCATTAACCTTCCTTTACTGATATATTGATTCAGTTAGAAAGCAAATAATTAAGTATGGATAATTAATTCCCATTATCTTCTACAATTTCATTCAGTAGGGCAATTTACTGTCCTAATTGAGGTTAAATATATGAAAGTATTGCAATAATGATAAACTAATGTTTGTTTCATGCCATCATGAAATCAATTGTATATTCTAGCCATATGTTTATGGGCGTAGTTGCCTTATATAGACCTGACGTAGACCGTGACCTCCATCTTTTTTTCTAAAAATCGGGAAAAGATATGATGATACAGATGAAGACCAGTATTTCATATTCGGTTTTAAGAAGGGCGATCTTGTGTTCGAACCTCTGTCTGCATTCTAAAAATTTTAAGCACCTGAGACAATTAATAAACACATAAACCAACCAGTGTTTTATTCTTGGTCTTTAGAAGGGCAATCTTGTGTTTGAGCCTCTGTATCTGCGTTCTAAACATTCTAAGCACCAGACCATTAATAAACAGTAAACCTACCAGTGTTTCATTTTCGGTCTTAAGAAGGGCGATCTTGCGTTCAAGCCTCTGCGTCTGCGTCTGTAGTTCTGAAACTTTCTTCTGTAGTTGCCGGTCTCGCTCTTCCTGCTTACGATTCTGGAAATACAAGAAAGTTACACAATATAAGTCGTTTGATATATAAGGTTTACAGGAGTTTAGTTTAAACTAATATAAATTTAGCTCGATTTCTTAACATCAGTCAGCAGCCATTTGTATAATACTGGTTACAAATCTTTGGTTTGATAAAATAAGACAAAATAGATCTTGATTGGTCAATATTTATTTAATATTTAATTGCTTTTATGTGCTTACTAGCCAAAGATAAGCTGTGGATAACATATCCAGCTTTATACAATTGGCTGCTAATATGAAACTCTATACAACTTGTTTCCTGGGTGAAAACAAGAACATCCGATCTTTATGTCAGATTGTGACTTTGATGTGTCTTTCATGCAATGTTGTATTTCCTTTTTTACCATTGTTTCTGGATTTTTTGTTGTTTATTAATTTTTTATTATAATTACGAAATGAGTAAAATTTAGTGTTTTCACATTTTTCATGGCTAAAACTCCAGAGAATATTAAAACCGGGACATGAACCGGCAACTCATGCGATGTACATGCCTAAACAGTCAAAATGAAGTCAACTTTACAGACTGAGCTAGCTCAGGAACCCCTTAAAACATTGCTTAACTAAACCACATCAGGTTGACTTCGTAATACTACGCGGGAAAGACGGGATTTTTTTCTGACATGCTAAGAATAGAACATATTAACATTTCTTAATTCTCAATAATTTTGCAGTCCAAGGTATTTCTAAATGTGTAATAATACAATATTCTCGTGTTCAGTGCAGTTGAAAAATCAACGGCGCCTCTGCATTGTGAATTATAAGAGAAACACGTAATACAGGGAAAAGATATTGATGAATACTGATACAAAGATTGCCTCAAAGCAACGAACCAGACCAATTAATCAAAAACGAATATTGCGAAAATATCAGAAGGAACAACAATAATTCAAGACATCGAGGCAGCCACCTTGAATCTCTGAGGTGTTTCTGGTCGACCGTACGTTGTCAGGTTCCAATAATCACCAACAGCAAATCCACGACTATCCTCGTAACTTGGGGGTTCACCATATCTACCGTCGTCGTAATCATCATGATTACGTTCTCTCATACACTCCATATTTTAAGTTAAAAAAAAAAAGCCACAAAAAAAATGAATTCCACTCAATTATATTCCTTTTATTTTGAACTTCACTTAATATAACATCATTGTTTTTGTCAACGATGTACACATTTCACATATACATCCATAGAAATTGAATACACAATAATTTGGTAAAAGTTAAAAATAAACAGGCTTCAATGTTCATAAAATTTCTCCAGCCATTTGGTCTCTGAATCTAATATTAGTACCAATACAATTCCATTATAGCATTGATCCAGACGGAATCACTTAGTCGACATAATCCGAATTTTGGCTTAAACAAAATAAATTTACATTTTTACAGTGTGACTTCCTAAATACGCAAGTCTGTCAACATGTAATGTCATCTATAATTATAATACACAACCGAAAGTCTAAATTTACTTCATTTAAGCAGAGGATGCATCATGATTAATAATTAATTCACTTCTAGTTCACAATTTCCTTAATTAGCACGTCTGTTTCAAATTTCGGATCTATTAGCATAAAATGAACTGTTAGTCTTAAGCCTGAAGTTTAAATCCAAATGCGGCCCAGAAACTATTAAGCCGGATGGTGTTTCATTACTGAAGTATTAAAATCCATACTTTATTTGTGTCACTTCTCAAATTTCCCAAAAATGATATTATCACCAAAGAAAATCACAATTTGATTATCCTTGAACACAAACCATAGAGCTCTCCTCAGGTATTCGAAAAATTCATCAAAATGTTAACATTTGTCAGATAAATGAAATATCCATGTTACCTCTAAGAAATTTTCGGCTGAAATTTGTTTTAATTGCTAACGCATTTTTTGCCTACTGGGCTAATATTTTCGTGTGACGGATATTTACCTCATAAAACACTAACCATCAAACAGGATATCTACCTGACAAAACACAAACCGTCAAACGTCAGAGTATCATGCATATAGCACATTTATAGAATGTCAAGATACCAACATGTTTTAACATTGTTTGCCTTGAAAAACATGTCTACCGAAATGTAATTGGTCACATTCCTACAGCTTTAAAAGTTACCGTGCACCTGCTGGTAATTTATACCAATGTTGATTTTAACATCCAAGATATCTAGTCATCAAAATCCCATTGTTCACAAATAAAGTCCAAAACTTCCGAACTCAAAAATCCTCTTTATTGCAAAATACACATATATCTTCAAACAACAAATAATGCAATTTGACAAATAACAGATTTTTTTTAGAAACAAAATTTATGCGTCTTTCATCTTCATTTCTAAATTAAGTCCACAAATAAAATTAACAAGCTGTCTTGACTTCTTCGAATATAGCAACAGTAAAAATCGACTCTGGTTCAGGCAAAACTCTGTCTTTTTTCTTCAGACACCTTTTATAAAGAACGAACCAACATAGCCACAAGGCGAAGATTAAAATCAGAAGTCCCAAAGCTGACAATAAGAACACGTAAAGGTAATTCTCCACAGCATTCATTTTCGTGTACTTTTAACACTGAACGTTCACTAAGTGTTTATACACTTGTTAAATTATGAAACTGAACTTCAATTACACATCCAAATTATTATCAGTACTGTTAAAGTCACAGAACGTTATTCCACTAAAGTGTAAACATTGCAGATAATAAATTTGCAGATTTTGGACATTATAAATTCACCAAGGATATGCGACATTATCATTAACCAGTGAATAGCAATTACACTGCATCTATTTAATATAAAATAAGAAAATACACCACAAATATGAGTAATGCTCTAAATATTTTTGCAACCAATTAGATTTCATCAATTATTTTTACTCTTCCTCATAACAGTCGATGACATTAAAGCACAATTAATTATCAAAATTCAATCATACGACAAATTGAAATTTCGACATATTCTCCAATCCCTTACAAATACGAACAGTCACAATAATACACAGATTTTCATCATGCTACCACTGTCTTTGTAACTGTATTATACATGCATGTCAAGTAATTTACGAGATATATTATGATACATCTTGACATGTGTATCATTAGCTGACAGCCATCAAGCAGTTTCAAGACATTAATAATTGTTTAACAGATAAAACTGTTTCTTTATTAACTCCAGACTCAGCAGCAAAAATTAAACTGTCATAATTATTATTATAAATAAAGGAATGTAGGTTATGTTTCACCTAATAGTATAAATAGATAGTACTCTTACATACTTATCATATAATCAGGTTATTGAAATATGGCTGGTGCATTTGCAAGACCACATGGCATTATGTCTAACCAATATGGCTGGTGCATTTGCAAGACTACATGACATTATGTTTAACCAATGTGGCTGGTGCATTTGCAAGAACACATGACATTATGTCTAACCAATATGGCTGGTGCATTTGCAAGACTACATGACATTATGTTTAACCAATGTGGCTGGTGCATTTGCAAGAACACATGACATTATGTCTAACCAATATGGCTGGTGCATTTGCAAGACTACATGACATTATGTTTGACCAATGTGGCTGGTGCATTTGCAAGTACACATGACATTATGTTTCACCAATGTGGCTGGTGCATTTGTAAGACCACATGGCATTATGTTTCACCAATATGGCTGGTGCATTTGCAAGAACACATGACATTATGTTTCACCAATGTGGCTGGTGCGTTTGCAAGAACACAAGACATTGTGTCTAACCAATATGGCTGGTGCATTTGCAAGACTACATGGCATTATGTTTACAAATATGGCTGGTGCATTTGCTAGACCACATGGCATTATGTTTACAAATATGGCTGGTGCATTTGCTAGACTACATGACATTATGTTTAACCAATGTGGCTGGTGCATTTGCAAGAACACATGGCATTATGTTTATAAATATGGCTGGTGCATTTGCAAGAACACATGACATTATGTTTAACCAATGTGGCTGGTGCATTTGCAACACCACATGGCATTATGTTTACAAAAATGGCTGGTGCATTTGCTAGACCACATGGCATTATGTTTACAAATATGGTTGGTGCATTTGCTAGACCACATGGCATAATGTTTACAAATATGGCTGGTGCATTTGCTAGACCACATGGCATAATGTTTACCAATATGGCTGGTGCATTTGCTAGACCACATGACATTATGTTAACCAATATGGCTAGTGCATTTGCAAGACAACATGTCATTATGTTAAACCAATATGGCTGGTGCATTTGCTAGACCACATGGCATTATGTTTAACCAATGAGGCTGGTGCATTTGCAAGGCCATATGGCATTATGTTTAACCAATGTGGCTAGTGCATTTGCTAGACCACATGGCATTATGTCAAACCAATGTGGCTAGTGCATTTGCTAGACCACATGGCATCATGTCAAACCAATGTGGCTGGCGCATTTGCTAGACAACATGGCATGATGTCTAACCAATATGGCTGGTGCATTTGCCATACCACATGGCATTATGTTTAACCAATGAGGTTGGTGCATTTGCTAGACCACATGGCATTATGTTTACCAATATGGCTGGTGCATTTGCAATACCACATGGCATTATGTTTAACCAATGAGGTTGGTGCATTTGCTAGACCACATGGCATTATGTTTACAAATACCGCATGTGCGTTTGCTAGACCACATGGCATAATGTTTAACCAATATAGCTGGTGCATTTGCTAGACCACATGGCATTAAGTCTAACCAATATGGCTAGTGCATTTGCAAGACAACATGTCACTATATCTTACCAATATGGCTGGTTCATTTGCAAAACCACATGGCATTATGTCTAACCAATATGGCTGGTGCATTTGCAAGACCACATGGCATTATGTCTAACCAACATAGCTGGTACATTTGCAAGACCACATGGCATTAAGTCTAACCAACATGGCTAGTGCATTTGAAAGATCACATGGCATTATGTCTAACCAATTTGGCTGGTACATTTAAAAGATCACATGGCATTATGTCTAACCAATTTGGCTGGTACATTGGAAAGATCACATGGCACTATGTCTAACCAATATGGCTGGTGCATTGGAAAGATCACATGGCATTATGTCTAACCAATTTGGCTGGTACATTTGCAAGACCATAGTGATGGCAATATGTCTAACCAATATGGCTGGCACATTTGCAAGACCAAATAACATTATGTCTAACAAATATGGCTGGTGCATTTGAAAGACCTAATGGCATAATCATTGTCTAACCATTTGCAAAACAAAATGGCAATATGTTAAATCCATTAAACTGGTATAATTTAAAAACCAAATGGCATTTAGTAAGTCCAATATTGCTGGTAAAAAACAGAAGTGGCATAACATTAAACCAATATGACTCGGATATATTTGCAAGACCAAAATGTCACTACATTGAACCAAGGTGCCTGGTGTATTTGCCAAAATCAATAATATCATTACACTTAATTAAACTGACCACACAAAAACATATCTCATCAAATAATATTTCATACGACTGATTAATCTTTAATTTGACCGATAAAACATTTATAAAAGAAACAACAACATCAAGCCTTAGTAGGGCAAAATCATTTGTGTGAAAAGGGCAAATTTTCTCCCTGCGAAAAAAGACATGAATACATTATTTTCTCATTACTACCAATTGAAATCCAGTGTTTACAATAACCTGACATTAACTGGTCATTTTTTGGTCATTTGTTCACTTACAAACTTACAAGCAGATGACCAGATAAGAATTGTTTGTCCACAAACTTTGTTAGTGATATCTATGATGGCTATTGCCCAAGGCCTGGATGTCCACTCAGCGTTATGGTGTTATAATGAAAAATACACTTTCGTGAGATGTGAAAAGTCATAAATCAAAGGTCATTACTAATGGTACTTATGCGTCAAATGAAACACCTGCCAATTTTATAAGGCAGAGTTAAAGTATAGTGAGCATTAGTAATATTGGTGTATATATATAGGAATGGTCACAAGTCATCATTTATTACGCAATTTTTATTCAACAAGTTCTAGAAATGTTAATAGGTGATTTGGCAAGATTTAGATTGAAAATGAACTACTTTATTAAAATAAGAGTTTATCTTAAAAACAAAATGAGAAATAAACATTTTACTTGCTGGAATATTGCCAATTAAGCAATTATTTTTCCAATTAAATTGTTTACCAACATGTTAAGTGATATATATTTTTCCAATAGAAATAGAGCAATGATATATATCACATGTGTAATACAAAAGCGTTATTAGTACTCAGTTTTGATCAGGGAGGTTGTTTTCAAATTGAGTGGATTTTTTGCAGATTTGAAATAAAAATCTGCAAAAATCCAAAAGAGTCAAATACGACATTCCGGATCAAAATGCAGTACCAGTAACCCTTATATTATACACTACTGATAAAAAGACTTAGAAGGCACATGTTTTCATAATAAATGTCATGTCATTTTAAAAAGCACTATTTTGTTTTATGATGTCATTTTCACATACCACAATGATACATATGTTGTGACGTCAGCAGAGTGAATTAAAATAGATAAAGCAGCTTCAAATAAAGCAATATAAGGTTATATCGAGAGACCGCTGAATTAGTTTCCTATATATTCTATAGTCTTTATGCTAAATAAAAGAAGTCACTTCCGAATTAGTGTAATTTGTTAAAACACTCAAATAGTTTGAGAACAATATAATTTACACCCAAAAACAGTTGACAACTCCAGAAGACATATCAGCCATATAAGTTATACACGCAGTATATTCCACCATTCCCTGCTGATAACCTGCTGAGTTCTGATTGTCAACAAAGCTGGATCAAAGTGGGGGTCAAACCTGAGACCCTTTGTTCCGGAATCGGCCATCAATGCTAATTCAACTTTTTTGGAATTTCTGTTCAGTAATTATACATGATTGTCTCTTGGCACAAAGACCAATGAAGGTAAAAAAAAAAAAGAACAAAAATGCACAGCCATACATACCGTAGAGAAAGTAAGTCCGTCCTTAGAAGCCGGCATATTTCAAAAGTAATATGTTTCCTCCAACAATAGCAGATTTGGTCAAACTTCAGGTCATAATGATTAAGATGGACACAAACCAAAATGTTTAGACTAATTGAGCTATCTTTATGAGACAGTATTTAACACACGATATTAAATATTTTGCTAGATTTATCAAACTTCAAAGTAGCTTAGAACAAGTGTTTGAATAATCCCTTGTAAACACTTTTACTAATGTTTACAAAGCTTGATAACATATTGTATTGTCTTAAATTGAATAGCACAATGATCTTATCTATGTATGCATTGACCCCAGAAAGTGAATTCAATTCACTATACTTGCCTATTTACAGTAAAAATCTCTACAAGTTTACTCATTTACAAGCTGAAATTATACCTGACAAAATATTGATTTCTTTTTTTATAGATCTATCTATTGTCACAATATGATAAGGAAAGTACTGACCTATTACAAGGTATTTGGTACTGAAATGCCATTATATGGATATAGTACTGACCTATAACAAGGTATTCGGTACTGAAATGCCATTATAAGGATATAGTACTGACCTATAACAAGGTATTCGGTACTGAAATGCCATTATATGGATATAGTACTGACCTATAACAAGGTATTCGGTACTGAAATGCCATTATATGGATATAGTACTGACCTATAACAAGGTATTCGGTACTGAAATGCCATTATATGGATATAGTACTGACCTATAACAAGGTATTTGGTACTGAAATGCCATTATATGGATATAGTACTGACCTATAACAAGGTATTCGGTACTGAAATGCCATTATATGGATATAGTACTGACCTATAACAAGGTATTCGGTACTGAAATGCCATTATAAGGATATAGTACTGACCTATAACAAGGTATTCGGTACTGAAATGCCATTATATGGATATAGTACTGACCTATAACAAGGTATTCGGTACTGAAATGCCATTATATGGATATAGTACTGACCTATAACAAGGTATTCGGTACTGAAATGCCATTATAAGGATATAGTACTGACCTATAACAAGGTATTCGGTACTGAAATGCCATTATTTGGATATAGTACTGACCTATAACAAGGTATTCGGTACTGAAATGCCATTATAAGGATATAGTACTGACCTATAACAAGGTATTCGGTACTGAAATGCCATTATTTGGATATAGTACTTACCTATAACAAGGTATTCGGTACTGAAATGCCATTATAAGGATATAGTACTTACCTATAACAAGGTATTCGGTACTGATATGCCATAATGATATAGTACTGACCTATAACAAGGTATTCGGTACTGAAATGCCATTATAAGGATATAGTACTTACCTATAACAAGGTATTTGAAATTGAAAAAGTGAATTTTGGATGCCTTAGCTGACCCCATATTATTTAGATATAATTTGAAATGGATATAATATAATTATGCATTATAAGTGACAAAATAGGTAAAGAATTTACAGAAATTAGAATGCAACCTACATTTTCAGCCAATGAAATTGCAGTAAGGCAATCATTAAGCACTATAGGTTTAATTCTTAAAAATGTCTACTTTTGAGGGTGTTTAAAGGTTCGCCTACTGCCACTCATCTGATCAACATTCCCTGCATCAGATTTTGCGTTGACAATGTGTTAGCCAATGAGGTAGTATTTTCAGACAGTTAGATGACATGAAGTAATATATTAATGGTTAACAAGGTCTTGTTCGCTACACTCACTCCGCCCATTCTTAATCATTAAAATGTTATTTTATGTCATATAAATATAATTAATATGATATTACAAACAAAACCTTTTGGCCACGAAAAAAAATTAGGTCACTATGTGTGATTCAAGTTAAAATATAGAGCAAAAACGCAAATTGAAATAACTTTATCTATAATGTATCTTCCGTCATTTATTTTACATTTTAGTAAACAGCAAGTAAATGCTCTTTGAAATGATATCAAATTATACGAGGTAAACCGGGCATGATAATTAACTTAATATTGTCAACGGCTCGATAAAATGACAAGCTTTCTTGTGCATCTGGTACCTTAATATGAAAACAGTTGACTCTGTTTATGGTATAAGCTGTGTTTTAATAAAAATATTGTAAGGTCATTTATTGCATAGATTTTGCCTGTAACTCAATAATGGTTGAATTTGAGTACTCTTAAGCACTGTAAGGTTTACAACTTATATATCTTAATGAAACGGGGGCCCTGATAAGGATGAGCATTAAGGATGAAATATTAAATAAACTGACTTCTCATTTATTTACCCTACAATTAGAGGTAGGTCTCAGTTTACAGACATCAAATCTGGGTCTCAATTTACCAACATCAAATTTGAATTATAATCTGAAATGCCTACATAATATTTGAATTTTAAATTTCTTTTTATCAAACATTATCCAAAATAACATCAATAGAATTCTTCAAAATTTATTAGACTTACTCTTGAATGTTTAGTTTCCCTGTAATGTGGTGAATTCCTCTGAATATTATTACTGTGTTCGTAACTATTCTGCTGGGAACCAGACACATAATTATTTTTAAAGTTTGTTCTCGGAGATTCATTAAAACTATGGTCTTTGTACGTCATTGCAGGTGAACTTGTAAAACATTGATTTTCAGCGCTGCGAGATCTTGGCAATCCAGCATAATACTGGTCCTTATAACTTGAGCGAGGGGATCCAGAGTAATGCTGTTCCTTTAAACTGCCACGAGGCGAGTTCATTATCATCTGATGTTCTGGAAGGTAATCCAATCGAGTAGTGGGTCGTTCCAATAGGTCCGCAGGGTAATTATCGGGACCATCATATCGAGATCGTCGACTTAAAGGTCTTCCAAGAAGAAAATCCATTGTTTTCAGTTCTTCTTGGTAATGTCCGAAAAGAGCGAAGGAAGTTTCAGAACTACACGAAAAATAGCAGCTTATAAATTCTTAAGCCATCCCATTTCTTAATACAAGTTTTTTTCTTCCTGGCCTACTTTTTAAATATCTGTTGTTATTTCAGTACCTTCTAATAAGAAAATTATTTTGGAGAAAAGAATAGAAATATTTATTCACATTCATACTAATTCAATATTGACAAAACGAAACATGTCAATCACTGTTGAATAAAGTATTTACCATTTAAAAAAATAATCTGATATTGAAAACCTATTTTTATCATATTTTTATATCCAATACCATAAAAAATAAAAACATATTCCTTTTTAGATAAAAAAAAAGAAAACACAAATAGAAAATTTAAAAACCAATTTTCTTATGACTAAAATAAACAGTGTTTAACATGTTACCTCAAACATGAATAAACAGTTTTGAATTATTAATTTCAGTGCCTTGAAGAGTTCGATAAAAATCACAATCTTTTAATATCCTATTATAGCTGTTCATTGTTAATATTCACACTATTTCCAATGTTATTCCCTGATGATATATTAGGTTAAATCACCATGAACCATAAAACAATTAAATCTTAAACTACGATGAACTTCAATAATACCCCCTCTAACATTTGTTAACTCTAAGTATTGTTCTTTCATCACTATTTCCTTTAACAATAATTTAATCCACGTTTATATTATAAGAAAAACCTTAAGATCAATATTATAATACAAGGATTATTTTTATACCCCGTCCTTATCACAATTAATATAATAATGTTTGCATTTCATTATAGGATCGTAAAAACTTCTTCTGTTACAATTATTATTCAAATGAAATCAAACTGCAAAATAGGAACCGAATCAATAAATAACTAGGTTATTGTACTTTCTTACATAAAATTCAATCTTTTTTACTAAGATCGTACTGAAATTGTTTACAAATGCTAAAGTCAACGAGATCTGGGTGTTTAGTGACCGCCTAAGACCCAAAGAACTCAAATAGTACAGACATTGACTCAATCCAGATTAGGAGTAGGCAATGATTGACCAATAAAAAATGCTACGGTTGCATAAAACATGGCTGGTTTTAGTTAATCTTAAATACCTAATGCACTGGCTAAATTAAGTGCCATTACATTACACAAATGTAGCTGGTGCATGTGTTAGGCCAAATGTCATTACATTACAGTCATTACACTAAAGTTGCTTGTGCATTTGTCAGGTCAAATACCTTCACATAACATATAAGTAGCTGGTGCATTCACCAGGCCAAATGCCAGTACATTATATTCAATAATTAGATGCATTTGCAAGGCCAGACGCCATAAAGTTACACTTAAGCAGCTGGTGCTTTTTCCAGACCATTTAATACCATTTACATTAGAGTATAAGCTGCATTGTCAGGCAAAATGCCATTATAAGTGTGTGCCAATTGCCAGTGAAAACACTTATATAGCTGGTGTTTATGTTTCATTACATTACACCTATGTACTTATAATGTTCATTTGACAGGCCAATAATGTAATTTTATTACACAATGGCAGCTGATTAATATAAAAATTAAATTGTTTTTGGGTGAATTATATAAAACACATTACATTAATTAAAGCAGCGGATTTGTTTTCTAAGTCAAATGCAAATGTATAAGACTGAAAAAAGCAGGTGCATTTGGCCTGCCAAATGCCACTACACTTAAGCTTGTACATTTGCCAGGACAAATGACATTACATTAAACTAAAGTAGCAGATGCATTTGCCAGGCCACAGGCCATTACATAACACAATCTAACTGTTGCATTTCCCAGACCAAATCATGACATCATCACATTACAAAATGGTACCAGAAGTGCATGCTGCATTTGCAAAGCCAAATGCCATTTCACTCCACTGATTACCAATAAGTAGTAGGGGTATTTGCCAGGCCAAATGGCATTGTACTAAACTTATGTATATTCATTTTGCAAGTTTCACCATTTTGGTGTCAACTGCCAATCTGAATTAAAATAGGTCCCCAGATTAAAGTGCTTATCATCACTTCAAAGGGGATCTTGTATTCTTAAACAAAATCAATACACTGACATACCTTTGACCAAATTTGAATCAAAATCTTACACACACCATTTAACAGACCTACTGACAATGAACTCTGGCCATATTTCAAGAATGTCTTACCATAATAATAGTAGGTGAAGGCATAGAAATACTGTTTTTATTCTGCAATAGCAAAATTGGTAAAACGTGTTTCCATGAGCTAAAATGTGTTTGCATGACTAGTACAGTATATTTCCATGCGCTTAAATATGTTCGTATGCAGTACAATATATTTCCATGCGCTAAAATGTGTTTGCATGAACTAATGTGTTTGCATGAACTACAGTGTATTTCCATGAGCTAAAATGAGTTTGAATGCAGTACAATATATTTCCATAAGCTAAAATGTGTTTGTATGTACTACAATGTATTTCCATCAGCTAAAATGTTTTTTATATGCACTATAATGTATTTCCATCAGCTAAAATGTGTTTGCATGAACTAGAGTGAATACCATGAGTTAAAATGTGTTTGTATGCAGTACAATATATTTCCATGCGCTAAAATGTGTCTGTCTGCACTACAATGTCTTTTCATGTGCTAAAATGAGTTTGTATACACTGCAATGTATTTCCATAAGCTCAAATGTGTTTGTATACACTACAATGTATTTCCATAAGCTCAAATGTGTTTGTATACACTACAATGTATTTCCATAAGCTCAAATGTGTTTGTATACACTGCAATATATTTCCATCAGCTAAAATGTGTTTGTATACACTACAATGTATTTCCATCAGCTAAAATGTGTTTGTATACACTACAATGTATTTCCATCAGCTAAAATGTGTTTGTATACACTACAATGTATTTCCATCAGCTAAAATGTGTTTGTATGCACTCCAATGTATTTTAATGAGCTCAAATGTGTTTGTTTACACTACAATGTATTTCCATAAGCTCAAATGTGTTTGTATGCAGTACAATGTATTTCCATAAGCTAAAATGTGTTTGTATGCACTACAATGTATTTCCATAAGCTCAAATGTGTTTGTATGCACTCCAATGTATTTCCATAAGCTCAAATGTGTTTGTATGCACTACAATGTATTTCCATAAGCTAAAATGTGTTTGTATGCACTACAATGTATTTCCATAAGCTAAAATGTGTTTGTATACACTACAATGTATTTCCATAAGCTCAAATGTGTTTGTATGCACTACAATGTATTTCCATCAGCTAAAATGTGTTTGTATGCACTACAATGTATTTCCATAAGCTCAAATGTGTTTGTATGCACTCCAATGTATTTCCATAAGCTCAAATGTGTTTGTATACACTACAATGTATTTCCATAAGCTGAAATGTGTTTGTATACACTGCAATATATTTCCATAAGCTAAAATGTGTTTGTATACACTACAATGTATTTCCATAAGCTAAAATGTGTTTGTATACACTACAATGTATTTCCATCAGCTAAAATGTGTTTGTATGCACTACAATGTATTTTAATGAGCTCAAATGTGTTTGTATACACTACAATGTATTTCCATAAGCTCAAATGTGTTTGTATGCACAACAATGTATTTCCATCAGCTAAAATGTGTTTGTATGCACTACAATGTATTTCCATAAGCTCAAATGTGTTTGTATGCACTCCAATGTATTTTAATGAGCTCAAATGTGTTTGTATGCAGTACAAGATGTTTGCATGCATTAAAATGTGTTTACATGCGCTAAAATGTCTTTGAATGCACTGGTCCGACTACAATGTTTTTGTATGGGCTCAAATGTGTTTGCATGTCCTACATAGTGTTTACATGCGCTTGTATGCACAAGAACGTGTTTGTACGCACAAGAATGTGTTTGCTTGCACTAGAATGTGTTTGCAAGCACTTTTTAAAAGGAAACAACAGCAACTATTCTTAATTCTAACTAGAGTTTGACAATGAGTTTCCCAGATATGGAAATAGTCAACATTTCCACTGAGTGTCTTTGATATTTGATGTATAAAGTCAATAATGTTTGAGATCAATTTTAAGTATTGCTCAGAGAGCAATCTGCCATAAATAATGACTCTTGATCATAACTGCACTATGATTATAGATTGGCTACTTAACTTATATTATGCTTTACA
Organism: Mya arenaria; assembly: GCF_026914265.1. Classification (NCBI taxonomy): domain Eukaryota; kingdom Metazoa; phylum Mollusca; class Bivalvia; order Myida; family Myidae; genus Mya; species Mya arenaria. The sequence goes on from NC_069125.1 coordinate 31,896,423, forward strand.
TATTGAAAGGTGGTATACATGACTTAAGGATATACACACAAAAAAAGTCATGTCAAATAATGATTAAAGGGGTTAATAGAGACAGCCCTATATAAAGCTGAGTTTTTCTTTTATGCAAATTTGATTTTAGAGCAGGATGTATAAATGTTTAAAGAGAAAATATATGCTGCTGACCTATTTTCACACGGTCGGAGCTAGATTTTTCCCCAAGATGACCCATATTCACACTGGTCTGAGCTTATTTTGACCAATGATGACCCATATTCACACGGGTCAGAGCTAGATTTTGACCCTACGTGACCCATATTCACACTGGTCTGAGCTAGATTTTGACCCGAGATGACTCTTATACACACTGGTCTGACCTAGTTTTTGTCCTGAGATGACCCATATTCACACTGTTCTGACCTAGATTTTAGCCCAAGATGACCCATATTCACACTGGTCCGACCTAAACTTTGACCCAAGAAGACCCATATTCACACTTGTCCTAAACATCATGCTGAAAAATATTCTGAGATGCTTGTAGAGATTGGATAAACACTGTAGAATGCATAAAAGAAAGTCAACTTAAAATTTTGTCTAAGTATCTGACCTATTGACCTAGCTTTTGACCTGAGATTACCTATATTCACATTGAACTTAAATAACATGTGAACAAAATATTCTGGATAAAAATTATGGCTAAGATTTTTTTTTAAATTGAAACATGATGCAGTCCAGGTCAAAGACAACTGAGATATTTGCAATGCTCATTCCTCCCATTCTTAATAATTAAGAATTTACTTCAGGTCATCTAACTTTTACATGATTAACATGACTGTTTACCCTAACATGTTTTTGAAATGAGAACTGGGAAGAATTAATTTACCTTTGACCACAGTATGGGATGATTGTAATGACCCCAATTGCTGAATGCCTGAGGCTGAAAATGGCCAAAATTCAAACGAACAAGACACAGACAACCATACCATTTAGCGTCGACTTCTTGATAGATTCAAACATAAATTTCATGACATATAGATACATATATCTGCAGCAGCTGCTGTAAATGGTAATTCACGATGGTGACTCACACAGGGAAACGTTTCCAGTAGCCAAAATCAATGAAAACAGCAAAATTATCTTTATCAACATACATTCATATTTACAAAGCAATTTTACAGTATTACAATGGATCTAGGAGCTTAGAGGTTTCTGGGACGATTTGCTAGCTCATCAATAATACATAACAAGTTCTTGCAGTACTGACAAACAAAAAACGAAAGTGCTAATTTTAAGTTGATTAATGCCCATGCATCAAATACAATCGAAAAAGAGCTTGAAATCCTTTAAAAGCACAGAATACAACTGAAGTATGACAAGTTTAATGGAGACTGCTCAATGACAACTGTGAGCGTAATGATATCAGTTTTATGAGGATATTAAATTCATGAATTTCTATGTTTTCTTTGCTTAATTATGATGAGTTTCTAGAATCTCTTCCGCCAGTTTATTTCGCGTGTTAAACCTGCGAAAACCCCATTATTAATTTGACCATTGTACATACTAATTTATTTGAGCTTTAAGGCAGCATTTAAAAAGCTGATGTGAATCGCACTCCAGTCTGTATCCTGCATGGGTAGGAAAATGGACAGGTGTCCTTTGTCAAGAAAACGTCCCTGGTGGGAATCAATCCACAATTTCTGTGAGAGGCAGACACCTAAACCACTAGACGACTCTCACCATAACTCAATTGCAAGGCATCCAGGAGCCCCTGGTGGTGATTGACCTGGCATTGTCTTGGATAAGAGGCCGAAACCAATACCATTAGACCACTATCACACTTACTTATTGTAGGAGGCATCAAGGTTAAAAAGAGCCCATAGTGGGTATTAAACCCAGATATTCTTGGGTGGGAGGCAAACATCTATACCACTAGACCACTCGCACACTTACTTAATTGTAAGAGGCATCCAGGAAAAATAACCAGGTATTATTAATCAAACCCAGATTGTCCAGGGTGATAGGCGGACACCTATACCACTAGACCACTCTCACCCTTACTCAATTGTAAGAGGCATCCTGGAAAGAGCCAATTGTAATATACATTCAATAGCCAATAGTGGGGATTGAACCCAAACTTTCCACTGTGATAGGCAGACACCTATACCACTAGACCACTCTCACCCTTACTCAATCGTAAGAGGCATCCAAGAGCACATGGCGGAGATTGAACCAAGATTTAATTTAGTGTGAGGTCACAGGACAGCCATACCACTAAAACACCTTATTCTAAGCCCTAACGTTAATTTTTAACTTCTTATCCGAAACATCCAATACATAGAAAAAATGAACTCTTTGACTAACAATAAAATTATAAAATAGCTAAAATGTAAGGAGCCTTGACCTTGACCTTTATAAGAAATCTGCTTGTTTAGAAAAATATACATCAATATTTACAGACACAAGCACAATATTTGTATATTTAACATAATTAATTTATAACAGTTGATCATAATATTGGATAATTTGTATTACTCACCCCAAATCTTGCATTGCTTAAATCCATTTCTCTTGTGAATTATAATCCATACACATGAATGTTTTCATTCACAAATCATTATGAAAAATGACATATCACAATTTTCTCCAACAATCGTGCCTTGTTGCATTTCCTTAATAAACTTAATTATTCTAGCCTTGTTAATTTCTCAAAAATAATTACGACAAATTTCTGTCGTCAAAATTTATGACATGCAAGGCTACAAGTCAAGTCCATGCGAAATTCTTTACGAGTCTATGATAATTTCACTTTCAACATTTTTTCTATTGTAACACAACGTAATTCAATACTAGTTCATGAAAGTCAAGCCAATGGTCGAAAGATTATCATTACGTTATTGTCGACTCTTTTCACAACGAAAAACCTGAACTAACACAATTCCAGTATTCTCATTATTTTAGACAAACAGGCATGTCAATGTTCAAATAGATCCAATCAAAGCTCGAACACTTCAACACAAATCACGAACAAGTGCCTCGTCTGTATTACAAATATTTTCCTAATATTTCTTCAAATGTCTACATAATTTTTATCGGATATTTACTTTTTATTGAAACATTTTCGGTTTCCATCAAATCAGGAGTCTCAATGTTTATACCACAATGAGGTCAATCAGTGGCTGATCATTCAAAAGTTTATATCACTAATGCGATTTTTATTAAATTCCAATACATACATCACATTTTAATAAAAGTTTTATTACTTCATATGACATTTTAACAAATACTGCACTTTCACCTTACAAGAAAACTATAAAGAAAGAACATATAATTCAATGTCGTTCAAAACTTATGGATAAGTATGACGATACATGTACGATTGGATAGGAAAAAAAAAACTCGGAATAAATCATATTGGTATTGATTCTACATAAACAGCTGCTGGAATATGATATTTTTATTATGACTTTTTGCCAGTTGCCTCTCCTGCTTATAACACATCACAGTTAGTCATCATCTCCTTCATACTATACTTTTAATATCCAATTCTTGACGTCAAACCTCATAGGGTATCATTATTCGAATGCTGCATCATCTTTTGCTATAATATTATTTGGAATTCTCATAAAATTTCATTATTTCGAATCATGTTCTGTATTAATACAACTTCTGCTTGTTAATCTTAATTTCTTTTCCTATGAACACTCAGCAAACTCTTCATTATCTTTAACAACATCCAACGTTTCACTTAAAAGTACCTTGTTTTTAAAATGTCCTTTTTCTGTCGAAGAAAGCCGAATGATTTCCACATTTTGTTTACATTTTTTTTTTTTAAATAAGTTGAACTGTGAACATAATTCCAATTAAAGAGCAGAATTCTGTGTTGTCTTTGACAGCATGATTCAAAAAGTAAATAGTTTTGCGACAAAAAAAACTTAACCAAAAGTGTTATATCAATAAAATACACTCCATAATTTCCATATCAGCGTATTGACTCCAAAATGCACGATTAAAATTTTCAAGTTTTAATATTTCTTGTTATCAGCTCTTTAAAAGTGCTTGACTTGGTCTTCATTCCAATAGACAAGTTTTCAATTTCATGTCCTCAACATAGATAATACAAAATAACAAGCTCTCTGTATGTCATGTCGTAAAATTCAAAGAAATAGGCTTCAATCAAAAATTTGTTCCATTTAAAAGTTTTATAATAATCGGCAAACAAACCAACATTTATAAATTCAATCAATTGTCAGAACATTATGATTATAAGGCCGAATAATTTTCGATTAATAAAAAGTCAAATTAAAACTTAGATCAATGCCTTCTCATAAAGTAAATATTGGTTGCAGATATTGACACGATTTTTTTTTTTGAAAATATATATTCAAGGGAAGCAACTGCACTATAGTTGCCTACAAGCTATTCAGTATTTGCTTCCCTTTGTTACATTTTTCTTAGGAAATAACAGAATTGTAAAATTAGTTGTAGAAAAACACTATCAATATCTAAAATCATCTGTAAATACTTGTTTCAATTTCAGATGGAAATGAATGTGTTTAATTCCTATGGTTTAAGCCAGCACAGGGTGAAGAGAGATATCTGGGTACTTCAGGAGAAAAGGACAATTAATTGGGCTGAATAACGTTTTGATAGGAAATTATTGAAATCGTGTTAAATTGAAGTTATATTAGGTTTCATCTATCAAATATGTACAATCATATTATATATTTTAATAAACAAATTGACAATCTTGGCATTTAATCCTACGAAGACAGAAGGATGCCTCTACTGGTCAGGGGCAAAGGGGTGCCACCAAAAAAGGACAGGGTGGGCACTCGCTTCTCACCTAAGCGATTAGGGTTAAATTTCAAGCCTGGGCACTTGTGAGTTGTTTGGTTTGCAGTCACCAAGCTGGACAAGTGGGTTTTCTCCGGGTACTTAGGTCCCCCTCCCCACCCACCAACCACGCAAGACCACACTCTCATGAAATATTGTGCCAACAAAAGCGATTAATATTATGTTTTAATAACTCGTTTCAAGTCGTTGTAAATTAAATTAAGTTTAAAATATATCTCTTATGGCTAAGACCCCATCTTCTTTTATTGTTTTTATTTTGTTAAAAAAATCATTATCATATGAGGAATAAGTATAAGTACACGCATTTACTTACAGGAAAACAGATGTTTCCCTAATCAAATTCTGTTTAATAAAGCTTTACAGCAATTGACAAAGCAAAGTTTATTGAACTGGTCAAAACATATTAACAATTAATAACAATACATTCAATATTGACATTGTTAATTCTACTGAAGATCAATAAATACGTTAATCTCGTATTATGCAAAATAATTCACAGCAACTTGAATGCGGAATTAACAATTTTGGTTCAGTTGACTTTTCACAAACCTTTAAAGAAGTGTGAAACATTTTGTTTACTATTTTATTTCTGTTTACAAATATTTGTGAACTTCAAAGGAAGGACTCATATAAAATTTTGACCATTTACTTCATACAGCACAAAAGGCAATCAAAATATTGATGGTATTAGAAGTACTATCATGATTCAAACAGACTTTTTCAAATTGACTACGACAACGTCTGTTGCTTTTGCCTCATTGCGATTTGTCAGAGCGCTCCAGACAAAGTGTTAGATAAATCAAACTTAAATGCCAGTCTCAAGGTGATAAATCTTTGGTTAATGTCATTTATTTTTTTTAGAATTCACCAAAATGGAACCTAGAAAACAAATACACCATGATGCTAAAGTGGGATGAACAGTACTGGATCTAGTTTTCTGTCTCGAGGGGAGGGGGCACAGTCTCAAAAACTGAGCACTCTCTAAGATCAAATCCAGGATCCGCTCTCAGATGCAAGTACTGATGCCTGTCAATACTACTAATAATTTCAAATAATATCCAGACAAAGTGGTCAATACTTAAAAAACAACCTGTATTAAAAAGATTGGCAGAGCTCTTAGCTTACCAGCCGTGGCACTTATTAAGTTGTAAAGCATTTGATAACAAACCGCTTTTAAGCAACATTGGGGTTATTTGAAAGTATATATAATCAAAATTAAAAATTATTCATGGGTAATTAATGACACACCTAAAATATGACCACACAGAATCTGCGTCATTCTACAATTCAAACAAATCTAATGTCTCTCTTTGTGAATCCTTGTAATATTTGAGCGACCTAAAAAAGTGAATTAAAACTATTCTCTTACACTCTTATAAATAGGAGTGCTAAGCCCTTTTGTAAAAGGTACAAGGTTTTAATTTTTAAACCCACAAAAAATGATCACTAGTACAGACAATATTCAATTCATCTACAAAATCTCAACGCAAGTTGCTTCTTCCCTTGCTGACAATGAAAGGCCCTGTGGGTGATTTCACAACCATGACAAGCGCAAATGGGTGATGAAGGAGTTTGAAAGGGCAAGAATGGTCTAGTGCTGTAGATATCTGCTTCTCACCTAAGAGGTCGTGGGTTCAAGCTCCACAAGGGGTTACTTTTAAGTTTTTTTGGCTTTTCTAAACAGGATACCAGTCTTGGTGTCTCCCTGCCGTGTGACTTATATAAGCTTAAACACTGCCAACACAATTGGTGGGAACACAATAGGTATAAGTTAGTGACTATGAACCAGACAAAAGTCATGGTTGATGTTTTAAACAGCACAGCAGCTGCTAATGAACTGACTCATCCAGCAGTGCAAGGCAGTGCGAGGAAGACTATTCAAAATTTAATATACACTACATGTAAGTTTGGTAATGATTGGACAAGAAATACTGAAGATAAAAAGCAAACAAGGTGAATTTCATCAAACTTTGACAAATAAAGGGCCATAACTCCATTGATCAAACTCAGTGAAGAATTTATGCCCATAAACATCATAGCCAAGTTTGGTAAAGATTGGATAAGACATGCTCCGGTTTGAGAGTGGATAAAGTTAATTAGGTCAAATTTTGAGATATAAAGGGCTGTAACTCTAGATTTAATAATAAGATCTAGGTGTAGATCAAACTCAAATAAGTCCAGATTTTATGCCAATAAACATTGTTACCAAGTTTGTTAAGTATTGGAAGTCAGGTATCGAGAGAGCAAGAAAAATTAATGAAAGTGTGATGTATGACCTGTTTGGAAAACATTATGATCACTATGTCTGCCATGCCTTCTTCATATCAAAAATTTAAATATCTTTAGTACAAATTCATATTGAATTACTTGAGCTTATACGGTATAAGATATTTGCAAGATAGTGGAAATTGCGTTACACCATTATTGAATTAAGTTGTGCCCTCGTCCTCAAATGCCATACTATTGCTGTGTTTAGGCAAATCCAATCCAAAGCTATCTCATCTAAGTACTTTGCAAATAAGCTACTTTTCAGTTCATTCCGACAATTCAAATTTTCTCCCGTTGAACTATTGATTATTGATCTATAAATACGAGACACTGGATTATCTATCTACATTCCTAATTCTGCATTTGGTAGGAATACGGGTTACAGATAGGCTACAAAGGATCAACAATTAAATCACTGATAATGATCTTGCAAAGTTTTATAAATGAAGTACAAATTTGATACATATTTTTAGTAAACTGCATAATAATGGTTTCATTCATGCTTTTTAAAACATTCAAGACATAATGTAACCTTTTAGAAATTCTTCTCATTTATGAAGCAGAATATTTAATGTTATTTCAGTATATTTAGTGTTTAATTTAAAACTTGAATGATATGGAATAATGTATTCAAATAGTCATTCATTCTGACTTTCATTCATAAGGGGATGATACTTTAATATCAACCAGACAAGAGATACAAGAATCTGTATTTAAAGTCGGGTATTAGCTAACAAGAAACATAAGCTCAATGAACTATTTTCTGAAAATATAGATATAATGAAAACCATTTCCATCTTTTCTAAGCTTTCACTTATCTGCAAATATAAAGCAAAATTGCCAATTTTCTTTTTGTTTTGTTTTCTCAGTAGATCAGACAAGGAAATAACTCAAGTTCACACAAATATCAAATCCAGAGTTATGGGCCTTGGTGTGCATTGTGATAATTGTCCTTGGAAACATGTTGTCACCTAAATAAATGCATAAATAAAAATATTTAAAATAAAATAAAAGCAGCTTTTCTGTCAGCAGGTGACAAATTTGTACCAAATTCCATTTAAATATCTTGAACAGTTTTTGAGTCATGGCCACGTTTTTGCACAAAACGAAACTGACAACAATGACACCAAGCCCAGCATATATCACCTTGACATTTTTTTCTGAATTTCAAACATTTAAGCTAATAAGATTTTAATAATTCTATAACAAACATGACAAATACATTAAAAGGCTTTATCTCTCTAGTTCAAAGCCTACTGTAAGTTGTTTTTGTTTGCTTAATATTTGAAATTACAAGTAAACTCAACAATATTTTTACGTTTGAAATATATACATTATAAGTGCCAAATCGTCAAATGTTTCCTTTAAAAATACTGGTGTTGCTCCACTTCTAAGGTGCTGTTACAGCACACAGGCCTGTGCAATCATTCTGTGTACGTATTTTTTATCTCAAGAGATGTCCTAGCTGTTCTTGGACAGGAAGCACATTAAACCTCAGACCATCATGTAAAAGCCAGAAAACCTGCAAATCTAGTTGACTGAATTAACCAGCAGTTAGAGCCGTACAATATAGATTGATGCCAAAAAATTGTATTTTTTTATTTTAATGCATTATCATGACTAACTCATTTGACTTTGATGATCAAAACAAAAATATTATTGATTTAGATATTAGCGATATTTTGGCGCTTTTTCAACTGTGGATTTTGTGGCCACCTGGCTTTCAATTTTTTTTTTTTTATAAAGCCTAAGTATTAATTAATAATCAAAATAATTTGGCATCAAACTATATTTGTTGCCTTTGAGCATGTCCATTGTACATAACTTTGTGACGTAATTGCATACTTTGTTTATATATTTAGAGCAACATTTCATTGCAAAAACAAACAGTCTGTATTTGTATACCAAGTTCAAGCCTTCTGACGCCTTTTGACCAGGAGAAAACATCAAAGTATAAATCTGTTATCACAGGGGATACATATATATGGTAAACAAACAGTTAATATTTACAATCTCTAAATCTGACCTCTGCAAATCTAACCAATATCCTGGTCCATTGTAAAAATGGGCAACGAAAACAGCTGAGTCTCTGATGAACGGAATTATAAACAAGAAATGTGTCCATAGATCACAGATGCCCCCATAAATAAAGTTATTAAAATTAAACTATTAAAATAGTTACCAGTTGTACAAAGAAAAGAGTTGGGACATAAAAAGGCAAAACCAAACATTCCACCTCAAAATATACCTAAATAACAACAATATAATAACATAATTAATCTGTTTTTTTATTTTAGTAACAGTGACCTTGACCCCAGATGGACAACATCACATGCAGAATTAAACATCACAATGCAGACTATATACAACATCTTTGTGAAGGTTTATGACTCTAACTTAAATACTTTTAAGGTAAGTGTATCACTAAGTGCATGCCTTGTGTGCCTAATTTCAATATGTCAAGGACCATAAATCTGCTTGGCACAGCCACAAACAATAACCAAATGCACAACGTCAAGTTTCATGACAATATATGTATCATATACTTACTGAGATAGGGTTGACACAAGTTTCCATGCTCCATATGTAAATTTTAAGAAGGCCAAGGGCCATAAGTCCACTTTTATTGGAGGCAGCCACATGCTTATCATATCTTCATTGGCTAACTTATATTCATATTCAGTTTCATGACTCTGGCTCTTATAGTATTGGAGGTTCGGGTGGCACAAGAGTGCATGCTCTTTAGGCTATACCTTCATGAAGTCAAGGGACATAACTCTATTCTTATTGAAGGCAGCCACATGCTTTATCTCAGCTGCACAACTTCATTGGCTATTTAATATTCTGGAACAGTTTCATGTGACTGGCTTTTATTGTTTTAGGAAGTTCGTGTGACACAAGTTTGCATGCACGCTCTTTAGGTTTAACTTTCATAAAGACAAGGGCCATAAATCTGCCCTTACTTGGTGCATTCACACTCAGAAACCTAAGTGAACAACTTGACAGGCTGCTTAACATTCCAGTAAAGTTTCATCACTCCAGGTTTTTTTTTTCTTTTGGACTTAAGTGCGACAATTTACTCAAATTTTGTGACAGTAAAACGGGATAGACACGGGCAAATTAAAATAAACTTTTTTATAAAAAATCATTTTCTTCTTTCTTCTTTATTTCATTTATTTTTATTACTGTTGGATTTAAGTTAAGGTGAAATGAAGAAAAGTCATTTCATTGTTTCAAGTAAGTGAAAATATTTTTTTTGTAGATATCTGAAACATCATTTTTACCATCGGTTTACAGTAATTAACAACATACAAGTCCAATCAAAGTGCAGAAATGAAAAACAATGAACCAACACAATGACTGATGATGGGGTTCATGCAATTCGAACGTTGGCTTTTTTCTGGTAATGAAGATATAAACAAGATGGACAAGAAAAATGTTACAAATGACAATATTAAACTCAACAATATGCTAAATAGAGTTATGGTTCTTATTCATTACACATTTCTGGTTGTGCCTCACCATTTTATGAAGTTTTTTTTAAATTCCATCTGTGACTCCAATATACCCTTTCAAACTTTGTGGGGGAGTATAAATATATATAAATAATATTAAATCTATCTTGCTCAATACAGAAAAGGTAACAAAACAAAAAGTGCACTCCAGAAGCAAAATTATTAAGTCATTTCAATCTAATATATGGGAAGAAACTGAAAGCATGTCGATATTTATTTGGTATATAGAATGCTTCGATAGGCTTAATTAAATTAGCCACTAAAACATGGACCCCATCCAAATTCTGTCAATTTGTATCAATAAATATGCAGATTTTTGCTTTCCCTGACGTCAATATTTGAAAAGTAAATTTTAACATGTAACTGCTAGGGGAAATAGTTATAAACTTTACAATGATAAAACTCTATGTTTACTTTACTTATATCTAGCTATTTACCTCACCCATAAAACAATGATAAAAGATGCTACATATTACGGTTCCATCGAATTCCTTATTTCTCAAGAGTGAAATAAAGATATCAACTATTTAAACACTGCCCAAGGACTAGGAAAACTTCAAAGGAATGGCATATTTTCAGACTTCAATGTATAATTATTATTTAAACTCACTTCTAATGGGAGCATTTTTTATGAAATATAAATGAATATTAAATGTACAAATGAATATTAAATGTACGGCATTCATGGTCATGAAATATTTCAGTTTTAGACATAATTAATATAATAACTGGCATGCAGGGTATTCTCTAAGACTTGGAGGTAGGGGCCCGTAATAAGGCCCCTTATTTTGGAGTAAAATAGTTCTTGAAATCCTATGAGGGGAATACAATTCCCTGAGGACCCAGCTTTGTAAAAAGGGGCATAACACTAACTTATTTAAGCCAGAGTTATAGGACTTACTACACATGTGTGAAATGTCACTAATAACATGTGTACTAAGTTTCATGAAAATATCTTGAATAGTTTTGAGTTTTGAGTTATGTCAACAAGTGTGCAACAATGTCGCAGCCATGAACCATTCCTTATAGGCTGTCAAAATACTTTGATTTTTCAAGACAGAAACAGACAAGTTAAAAGGCTACTCCTCATGATAGCCATACATATCAACTTCATTAGATGTGCTGTTATCTAACATAACATAGGACATTGATTTTGTCTTCCAGTATGACCATGACCTTAAATGACAGTCTCAAAGTGATGAGTATTTTGATAATGTTAAGATTGTTGTAAATATTCCCCAATATGGAACCTGGTTAACAAAGAAACCCTGACCAGAAGGGATGCCCAATGAATAGAAAATTTCAGGACCAGATCCAGGAATTGACGTTAGAGGGGGCGTAACTAAAATAGGGGCACAACATTTTGACATGCACCACTCCCTAAGAACCGAAAGTAGATGACATAAACTGTTTGCCTTGGAATTTGGGATTACTCAATCAAGAAAATTAAAACAATTTGTAAACGGAAATTATGCATTATGGACATATTTTATTATTTTTTCTCCTATATTGACATAAATATTAACTTGGCCGATGTAACCCATGCCCCCCCCCCTTAAATCCGCTAGTGAAACTAGTTTTCTTTTCCGAGAGCAGCAGGTGCAGTTGTTCTAGGTTGCGCATCTACGAGATTATGCCGGCACTGATGCCAGACGGCTGTCAAACTTCTAATTGTGTTTCTAACGTGCTATATTAATATTTCATCGCTGCTCATAAAAAATGCATTCACTTTTTTTAAAGTTTTTACATTTGTACAGACAATATATTAAGCATTTTTTCATTCAAAATAATGGCATGCAGACGAATAACTGGTAGCGAAACCAATAAGTTCATTGTTCAAATAATATATCCAATAGATTCTTTAACCCAACTATTTTTATTGACATTTTTGGGTAACTAAACATACTTTAAGTTTTTATTTTTTACAAAGCAAATAATAGGTGCGACACATGAAGTCCGATAGCTGAATGCAAATACAATATTGAACTCGATTTTTAGGATTATTGAAGTAAATTCTTCTTCACAGAACATCAATTAGCTTCGAAATCCTTTGTATCTTTCCTTTGTATTTGTACAATGAAAAATATAATATTATCATTAATTCTCAAAAACAGGCATATATGTTTCTTCAGGGTGTAATTGACATGTCATTTGAAGGGCTGAAACTTATTTGGCGATGGGAGTCAAAGGGGCTGAAGTTCCCTGCCGCAGAAGCAAAACTGGCCTTATTATAGAACTCTTGTGAGTACTCAGCAGCTGCTGACTTCGAATGAAGAGCAAACTGGAGTATCAATACTAACAACAAACACAATAATAATCAAAAGAGACCAGTTTAAATGAATCAGCTAAAACAAATGCTTTGTTTTTGGTCCCGGGAAGCCATTAAAGTTGCTACACTCACCAATCCCATAAGATTTTACTCAAGTCATATTCCTTTTACTAAATACTGCTTATCTTGATTCAAAACATAAAAAGTTGGGCTCAATTCACTGTTCTTTTGGTCAGCAACTTTATTGACTAAAAACAAATACCCTAGTGTACTAATCCAAGGTTGCACACCACCAATGTTTTCTGACAATTTTTTATAGACTATAGACTCAGCAAAGGTGCTCAAGGGACTTGATAATGACAAGCTCAAGGTATATTAGGACAACTACGGTATTAATAGTTTTTTCAGTGACCTCCAATCAAACTGTTTAGCAGGCATAATGCCATATTTGACTTAAAATCTCTAAAAGTGTGACCAACTAACTTGTTAATAACTGAAATCCTATACAGTGTATTAATCATATAAAGCTACTCAATTAATCACGGAAACTTAACATGGCCCACTTTAAATGTTATTTGAACCAAAACATGGTACACTTTAATCAATATGCATTTATCAAAATCTGGGTGGGATGTCTCGTTGTGCATAGCCAATTGAACATGAAAACGATAAAAACAACTATATTTAACAAACTTAAACAATTCAAAAAATGCATATTAAGACCTCAACAAGAACACGTACAATGTACACCCACGGGTGCCAATGCTTGTCTTTTTTTGTTCCAGTCAAAAAGGGTCATAGTTCAACAACCATTAAAGCCAGAGTTGTGGGCCTTGGTACACACATGGATGCCAATAATTGTCTTTTTTGATCCAGCTGAAAAGGGGTAAAACTCAGCAATCATTTAAGCCAAACAGAGTTATGGGCCTTGTTAAACACATGGATGCTATTATGCTTGTATGTTTTTTGTTCCAGTCAAAAAAGGGCCTTACTCAACAATCATTCAAACCAGAGTTATGGGCCTTGCTACAAATGCTTATTAAGTAAAAGTGACATAAATTTTATAACTACATTTTGCAAAGCCCTGTGGTATTAAATTTGCTATTGCCCTTCACTGCACACGTACTGCATGTGTCTACCAGCGTGTAAAAGTGGACAAGGCAAATTTTTAAAAACTTAAATTAAAATTGTGTCACATATGTTCAACATCTGAAGTGAAACATTTGCATGTATATTTTCCTAATATTTAACTTTTTTATAGCCATATGATTTTTTTAATAAAAGAGCTTGTTCATGTTAAACATAAACTTCTGTAGATATGAATTTTTTTTATTGATTCATTAACATTGGGGTGGAATGCCTTCTAAAGTTTATAGTATGGCGATTTACCTCTTTTATATATTAATTCCCTATTTCTTTTGTTTTCTGTATATATAAATACACATCAACATGCGCAGTTGAAATTAAATACTTTAGGCTTAATAAAAGTTATAATTAATCACACCAAACTTTGACAGAGTTGTATGTCAATTTTTGTCTGAATTTTGTCAATATCTTCATGCTGTATTAATCAAAGCATTTTAAGCTTAATATTAAACAGAGAACATTATTTAAACTTTCACATATTTGTGAAAAATTTGTGTAATATTTTCTTTACAAATATTCTCATTCATCTTTCAATGTGACAATATAAACCAAATTAATACTTAAATATACCAAAACCTACAATTTACGCAACAACATAACTTAATCTGCTGTAAATACAATATTACGAAAAGTGCCAATCCGAATATAAGGTAATTGTATGCGATACCAGACAATTGTGCCAATCAAAATAATATTTGTTTATTGGCGATTACTTTTGGTAATCAAATATGTTTTCTATGCTTCATTATGCACTGTCACACATTTACTTGCAATTATTATTATTAATATTGACAAATTGACGCAGCGCACGAAATGAAAAATTGCAAATTTTCAAGATCAAATAAACATTTCATTGAAAGCTCAGTTTGAAGTGAATTAAAGTCAATCATGACTTTGTACCGTAAGTGCTGACAACGAAAACTATACTTACAAATAAGTCCCTAGCTGGCTCGCTCATAGCAGACGATGACCTTTTGCTTTCCCCATTCACTCCTTTTAAGGTCAAAGGTGAAGGCCCCTCCATGTAACCTTGACCTTGGATGCCCGGTGTGATGTGACCTTGCATAGACGGTGTCATGTGACCTTGACCTGAGGGTCCAGGTGTCACGGCTGGCGAGGACAGAAGGTTGTTTATGTGGGCGTTTATTTCGTCAAACTTAAGTTCACTAGTCGTAGACACTGAGCGACTCACTGCTCGGCTAGATGCCTGACTCTGCATCATCTGTAAATCCGCTAAAAGATCATTAAATTCCATCTCGTCTAATTCATCATCCGACTCTCCTGCATGTTCACTGAGAGCTTTTTCAGCCTTCCTCAACTTTTCAAGGTTACCCATAGCAAGCTTTTTAGAATCACTTAAAATCCTCTTCATTTCACCTTCATATTCATCCTTCACTTTTGCAAATTCCTTTTCCTTTTTAGCTTCTTCAGCAAGTTTCTTCTTATATTGTTGTTCCATCTTATCTCTATCTTGTTTCAGCTTTTCAATTTCATCAACCATTCCTCTTTCCTTATCGGTCATTATTCTTTTCTCATTATCGATGGCTAATCTCAAAGCACTATCCTTTTCTTGCTTAAACTTTTTCTTCAATTCTCTTAGTTCCTCTTCTTTAAACTTTAACACATCCTGAAGTTCTCTATCTTTCTCCTCCATAATGCTATTTTTCAAGTTTTCTTCCAATTGTTTCTTTTCTTTTTCCAATTTTCTCTTCATCTTATCTTCTAGTTCATCAATTTCGACTTGTTTCCGAACTTCATATGAATCACGCATCTCTCTGAGCTCACTAGATTTCTCTTTATGAGCCTTTTTACTTTTCGCTTTTTCTAGATCCAACTCACTTTTTAGCCTAGCGATCTTACGCTTATAATCATCGACCGAGTACTTATGTTCTCGCTCCTTTTTGCGACCCTCAGATCTCGAGCTGAACTGGCTTGTTGGGGTCGAAGCTCGACTGATGTCGTTAAAATCAAAATCATAATTATTGTTTTCCCGTGAATGTCGATGGTGATGGCTTCCATGGCCGTCTTCCCTGCGTCTTTCCCTTCTTTTTGTAGCCTCCATTGTTTACAAGTTCGGAAAAATAAATATCCCTGAGAAATATCTTCCTCTCACCAGCAAAACTCCTCTTCAAGCCATCACTCTTATGCCCTCTCGATCACTGTAAGAAGTAAAACCGTAAATAAAGCAAAAAACTTTCATGAATCCTATCAGTATTTGTATATGGGAATTTCAACCTATTTTGGATCCCTGCCCAATAAATGTTTTAAAATTCCTATAATCATTACTCTAATTGATAAATGATGTGTGTGTACAAATAGTATATTCCTGTTTAAAGGTTTTAAACTACCAATTTAAGTATCGAAAGTTTGAGGAACTATACAAGTTTAAGTTCATTACATCACTCAAGTGTGAAAGTACACGTTAATGTGCCTCTTTTATGGAGTTCTTTATAAGCAGACATAAAGAAAACCGAGGTAGTCTCAGGCAATAAATCCGAAGAAATTGAAAATTCACAGTGATATTTTCTCTTTCAAAGAATGTGTATGTATTCAAAATTGAAACATTTTCATTCCTTAGGACTCTTCCGATAATTTTCATTATTGTGAGGAGCTAAAACTGTAGGTTATAACAATATGTCTTACATCAGTAAACAATACAATGGGTGACTGTACTTTGTTTTAATTGCATGCAATTAAAGTTCTGATATTTATCTACCCTGTTATACAAAATTAACGCAAAAAATTGTCAAGTTAGTATAATTATCAATAATTACAAAAAATATTTGCTTTAAGGCTGTTTTGCTATTCATGACAATACCATTAAAAAGTTCAATACATTCCCTGAATGTTTCTTGCCAAATGGAACAGGATATATATTAACATTTGTAATGGGGCACACTATAGGATGATGCATAAAAAAATGTTTAACATTTGACTCTTATGATCAAAGCAAAAAAAGGCATACCGTATGATTTTTGTACAGATAAAACAAAATAAAATTTAGCAATATTTAGGCCTTTTTTCTGGGGATTTGAGGCCACATAGCTATTATTAAAAAAAAACACATCTATAAAAGCTAACATTTTTTATCAGCACACAGATCATTTGCTTTTTTTGGTTTGATCATTAAAGTTTCATGAAAGACTTTTATATACATGTATACATACAAAATGTGTAACACCCTGGCTCTCTACACTGGCTCTCCGACAAGCCAGAGAGAGTTTAATTTGGGGCAGTGGGTGGGTAAGCTTATTTTTACTCACAATAGGGCAAGGTCCACTCAGCCGGACTGCTCCGATAAGATTGTTAGTAATTTTAGGTTTTTTAGAAAATAGTTCACAGACAGAATGTAACCTTGGTTAGAGCTACCCTGCACCATTGTATAGCACACCCTGGATCTTTAACGTGCACCATTGTATAGCACTGTCACACAGGACCCCCATTTAACATCCCTCATGGAAGAGGATCAGTATTTTTGTAGTCTTGCGGCAGGGAATCGAACCTGCGACCCCTGGATTGACAGTCAAGTATTACTCCTAGACTATGGATCCGCCATGAAAAAAACTGGGCATGAGGGTTCAAGGATATCTTGGTAAGTTGGTGGTCACCAAGCCAGACAGAAGGCATTCCGCAAATTACTCTCTTGAACCAACATTCTCACATATAACATAATGTCCAATAGTAAATAAAATATGATGACTTCTAATACTAGTTAAATTACTTTCATAGTTAAATAATTCTTGCATAATATGGATATAAATAGGTTAAACAAAATCTAAACATTTTATCAAAATGAGTCACCCCAAAAACATCAGTAAACACAATCATGACCATGTCATTTTAAAGCTCACAGGTTCCACAGATTGATGGGGATAATATATATATATATATATATATATATATATATATATATATATATATATTTCTACATAATTTAACCATCTTGAGATTGAGATGAGAAATGACTGAAGTATTTTTGTGATACTGGCCGGGTGGACCCAGGATTTGATGTTAGACGGGGCTATACTTCGGGGGGGGGGGGGGGGGGTTACAATTATTGACTGGTGCATTAGGGCATGAAGAACCATCCCAAGCCCCTTAATTTCTCTGAGCCTGAGGACCTCATAAAGATATAACAACCTGTATCTGAATAACTTAAGCTATGGAGGACCATTCTCTTATGTTGTTTATTCATTGTGGCATAACCAAATTGTATATCAATACAAATACAAAATTATATGTTTTAATATTAACCATATCTTGTGCATGCATTGTATAATAACGCCTGATTGAATTAAATTGTATTCTAAAATAAAAGTAACATCTCAACAATTTATAGGCCAGTTTCAAAATGATTAACTTTAAACAAAGAATAGATGATGCTTGAATTATAACGTTTACAAAGCTGACAACATGCACACGCAGGTTAATCAGAAATAACTTAAATATAAACCGTAAAACAATTAAAATAAACACCGGTAAATAAATATAAATACGAACCGGGCAATAAACATAATGTAACTCCAAGTGAAACCATGTTTTACCTTCCATATATTCCAACACATTTTTGCAATAACATGCTTTTTGTCCAAGTCGGATTTCAATGGTTTGTTTATTTTCTAACTGCACACCTGAGTTGACAATCACTCGGGCGCTTGGCCAAGTCTCTAATCCATCGTCACGTGATCGCGCACCTGTCGCACTTCTGATCACGGGAAAATTCAAAATTTACATTTATATAAAGTCTTCATTCGTTTATGTTATAAGTATGTACTGTTTAAGACATTTTTATCGAAAGGAATTAAACATGTGTGTGTATTTAAGAAATAATTCCTTATTTCATGAATGAGATCTATCAAGAATCAAAAATACGAAATTTAAAAGTCTGCAAAAAGACATAATTATTAGATGTTTCACCCAGCAGCTTGCGTTTTAATAAACAAAAATAGAACATACAGTAATTAAACTATGGTTACTATGGTAAAGTTTTGTTGATATGTAATTTAAAAAAGAATACAATAATTATTTTTAGTATTTAATTTTTAACGGTTTTATATAGAAGGGAGGTAACCAAAATTAGATAATATATAGTCCATGCTTTTGTTGCCGCCCTTGGTGGAACTTTACACTAGAACGTCAAGTCATATTGACGCATTGCCGTCAAACCAGTCTATATTATTGTGACGTCATGTTCTTCCACAGTTCTTATTGGATAAGGTGTTGTCACAAGACGCATTGCCGTCAAACCAGTCTATATAATTGTGACGTCATGCTAATTGACGTTAACAACGTTAAGTTGGCATGAGTTAGCATCTCTGCAAACAAAACGCAAACCCTTAAAAAGCAAATAATATTTAGCTTTTATGACCTCCTAACTTGTCAGACTTGACAATGGGAAATCTGTTGCGTTGTTCTGAGTCACATCACTCAGAATCTTGTGAAATTACAGAAGCGACAGAAGAAAAACGGAACAATCTTTCCCTGAGACAGGAAGATTTGGATCAAACAGGGAATGTAGGTGAAGGTGTGTAATAGTATTGATAACAACGGAGATGATGATGATGATGATTATGATGATGATGATGATGATGATGGCGGCGGCGGCGGCGGCGGCGACGACGACGACGACGACGATGATGATGATGATTTGTACACTTATTCAAATATGGTATTGGAACATAAAGTTTACTATACATTGAACCTGCCTCGATCAATTGCTATACCATGCGCATTTGGGTCAAAAGTCGCTAAAAGTAGGCAGTTGTTCCAAAATGGAGGTGTTCCTCTATACATGTATTTCTACTGTAAATTTGATATGCATTCTTACATTAAGAGGTGCCGGTCTAAATACAGAGTTGGACATATATTTTCATACCATATACTACAGGTCTCCTAGGTACTAATGCACCTGTAATTAGAAATGCATACAGGTGTGGATTCAGGATTTGACGATAGAGGGGGTGTAACTTAGGGGCATAACCTCGAGGGCCTCCCTCAGAATCGAATTTATTTGGTTAAAAGTGTTGGTAGGGGCTAAGGGCGCTCCCAAATATAACAATTTCTAGTGCGAAATGATGCATTTGGAGCGTATTTTATTACCTTTTTATCCTATATGGAAATAAAAATTAAACCTGCACGATTTGGGGATCCTCAAGTACACACCTATATTATTCAGACATGCACGATGCGCCTTTTGGCGCTTTGAGGTCATGTACGACGACGACGTCATTGACGTCTCGTACGGCTCGTTTTCTGTGTGACTTTATAAATGGCAGCGCCCATAATGTTGTAACTGTGTTTCGTCAGATACTGATGAAGCGCTATGCTTGAAATAATTACTAAACGTGTTAAAATGACTGCTATTTAATTCAATATAACTTGGTACTAAAGTTCACCATAAGAAAGCATTGCGTTTCTTAAAATACGAACTAGTTGCGATGGTCAAGGTCAATTTCAAGGCCAGTGTTGTTTCGAAAACGAATTAAGTAAAACCTGTGTACATTTACCATACGATGTGTAAGGCACAGCACACAGTTCACAATTCACACAATAAGGTCTAAGTCGCAGCTTAGGTTTAACGAGGGACATGCAAATTCGTTAGTCTCTGGCATTTACAGGAACCCACAGTTAGGGGGTTTTATACCCTACGGTATAAATGTGAAGTTGTCTTGTTAATAAATTATGTGTGTGGGGGGTTTCCACAATATAAACTAAACATTGACTTTATTTTGTAGATGAGCCTGATGTGCAAGTTACCGAGGCGGAGGGTACTGAGGCCCCGCTTACCGGTTTTAAAGATGAATTGGGGACATATGGTGTACACGATAATGAAGATGTTTGCGAACATATTGGAAACATTCCGATTGGTTATGACGATACTGAAGTTATTGAAGATCCTATTCCAACAGTGTTGTCCGTACCTTTATGTATAGTAGCTGATGAGTGTAGCGAGCGGCTAACTGATTCCGATCAAAGTGCAACCGAAGATACATGTGAGAGCACACAGTCCGAATATAATGAGCCTGAAGATAACTCGACCGAATGTTTTAAACCTATCAATGGCAATGAAAACGATACAATTGTTTCTGATTTACATGATACCACATGTACTGATATGACAAATGGTGTTCTTGATGAATACGCATCCTTTGATGAATATGAAGCGAAGTCTCTTACCAATACAACGAACCCTATGAAACAAAATGAGACAATGTTTGAAGCGGACAAACCTGACCACGATGTTCCTGAGACCATTGACAGTGCAGTAGAAATATTTGAAGACACGCGTTCCGTCGTAAATGATAAGGGTTTGTGCAAAGAAAACGTTGATGGTGGTCAAGGTACATGTGCAGATTCATTAAATGCAAGAGATCGTATGAGCTTAAAACTAGCAGATCTTATCAATGAGAATAAAGAACTGTTAGATAAAATAAGGAATCTGATAATAGTCGAACCAGTACATACTGAAGATGGAGAAAATCAACAGAGATGCAATTACAGCTTAAGACCATCTTATTTACCTAGATGTCCGTCCCCTTTAGTGATTTCTGGCATTCCCTCATTGGCACAAATCTATCAGCCTTCATATAATCGGGAAGAAGACATTCAATCAAAACCGGAAAGACCGAGCGAAGAAATCATTAGACAATTAAACAAAGAAAAACTTCAAGAATGTTATAAAAATAGGACAAAACCACAGTTGACAATAATAGAAGAATTAAAGAGATATTATCTTCCTTGGCCAACCCAAAAAGAAAAGGCGACTAATAAGAAATATAATCATGGGTCCCTTGTTCTCTTGAAAAAGAAGAGACATAGAGCTTACAACAAAATGATGCAGCAACATATGAAGCGTGAAGGTTTCCTGAAAGCGATGAAGAAACACAAGGAGAGAATGTCATTAGATATTTGTGAAGATACAAAAAGAGTGGTGTCACAAGTGTTGCCAAGTAAAACAACGAATCTGACACAGAACAAAGACCAGACCACAAGTTACCAAAGTGCTGGAGGCAGGAGGTTCACAAAAGAGGAGAAAGGTCATCACGAGAAGCGAGAGTTGGACGGGAAAGACGAAGAGCGACGTTGTATGTCACATACCATGGATTCTGAGAGAAAAGTGGTAAGATCTAGCCATCTTTCTGACAAAACAATCCTTAAATTAAGCATTACTTAAAGCTGTACTCTCACGGTTTTGACACTTAATTTTTGTCTCAGAATCGGCTTATTGTGGAATCAATGCTTTCAAATCAGTCATATTAGATAACTCACAATTTAAACTTTTGTGACGCTTTGAGCCATACTGAAACATCATTTATTTTTAACGTAAATGGGACAATCTGCGATCTGATCTTTTGTCAACAGCCTTACATGTCATCGATTGCCAGACATTTACGCAAAATTGGCTCATTCAACGACAAAAAAATGATTACGAATGTAACATAATTAATATATTAAATCTCTAAGATTGAAATTTAAATTGTATATATTTAATCATTTGAAGCGTGTAGTATCTGCATGCCATCTTTGTGATATTTGACTTTTTGGGTAATAATACTTAATTTGAATGTTATCTATTAACGTTCGTTGCCCCATGATACCCTCATATTAAAAGCTGTACTCTCACATATTGAGAGTTTTAACATTTTAAACTTTTTTTTTAGTTTTTGTCTCAATTGTTGATTTTGGTATCAACGCCTTTAATTCAGTGATATAAAAATAACTCACAATAGAACAGATATCACTTGTTTAGAAAACTGCTTAAAAATCACTTAAATCGTTAGTAACGCTTTACTGTATAAAACATCACTTTTCAAACGTAAATATGAAAAACTGATCTGATCTTTTTTCAGCAGTCTATTATCACTGGTTTTCAGACATTAACGCAAAAATTGGCTGATTTCAGGCCCCAATATCAAGAAAATACTTAAGTCAAATCTCGAACTCAATCTCAACTCATTTTACCATAAAACACAAAAAAATGAAAAAAAATAATTATTTTACACATTTTAAAACTGCATTCTATCATTGAATATGTTGATTTAAATCTTTGGTCTAGATTCCAATGGAAAAATATTCCACAGCCAAAAATGTACTTGAGTACAATTTATTGCCTTTTAACAATTACTCAAGTATATTTTTTGCTCTAGAATTAGTTTTCTTTGAAATATTGTCAAAATCTTTCAATAACATATTCTATTAGAAAATACATTTTCAAAAAGTATAAAAACATGTAAGGTTTTGAATAATACTATGATTTTTAGTGATAAATTGAGTTGAGATTGAGACTGAGACTTAACTTGAGTATTTTCGTGATATTGGGGCCAGGACAAAATATAAATACGCAGTAGTTAAAACGGTCAATCTGCGAGAATGTAGCTTTAAAATAAATGGTCAAACATTTTCAATGCAACTTTTGCAGGAGAACGAAATGGAAGAGAACAGTGAAAGATGGCCACCTCCTGCATCCATGTTTGAAAAACTCAAACAAAAACGTCTCATTGAGGAGGTGGAGAGCTTCAAGAAAGTAACCGAACCCTGCAAGATAATAAGCGAGCCTGAAAACATCTCCCCTACTCCAATACAACGTCACTTCTCTTTTTTGCCAATGGATCAAAGGTCAGACATTTTTTATGCAAGTGGCTCAACTGACCATGCAAGGAGCGAGGAGAACAGTTTCGTACCAATCAAACGTCATTTATCATTTATACCACGCGATGACAACTCGGGTATCTCAACATCGGAGCATACCAATCTTGGGTCTTCCTCAAGGTATGTCTGCAACACGCCCAGTGTAGAATCCCTTCCGCAAATCCAGACTGACAGAGATGCGTGCATATCTTCAATCAGCAACCAATCATTGACAACACTGTGTAAAGTTAACGTTTCTCGTTCTTTATGTGAGTGGTCCGAAAGGGGTAAGAACTTCGTTGCTAGTTCATCAAAACCATTTGATTACAAGAAGGAACTTCCGTCCATCAGTACTACTAATAAATACGGACAGACACAACGTGACAGTTCCCCGACGATTGATCTACCATCTTTGTCAAATGGAAGCAGAAGCAGGCAACCATTTTCATTTAGCAACCATTTGTCAAATGCAGCGTTACGAGACACCTTACTAGAAGCCACAAGAAGGCTGAAAGACGCTGGAACGAAAGTGACTGCAGGCGATTTAAAGAGACTTAAGCATCCAAGCCATTCTACAAATGTTAGGCAGACTTTACCGGATATTATGGACAAGAAAGACACAGTGACTATAGTTAGAAATACAGCTTTATCAAAGCATACATCTCACATGAATTTAGACAAGATATGAGAAACGTTTCTCATTATTAAATGAATTTTGATCAGAATTCGGTATAGCCATTGACAAGATTTAAATTAAACTTTGACTTTGTGTCTTTCGCATTCATGCAATACATGTACAAGTATATATTCAATAAAGCTGTTGCACTCAGTTATATTCTCATTCCACACATCCTGCAATAATATTTGTTAATATAATCGATTATTCGAACCTGTGACGTTGATTCTAGCCCCCGGAAACCGGCCCGATAGTTCAGGAGAAGAGCGCCAGTTTCGGGCGAAGAAGGTCCGTGGTTTAATCCCCGCCCGCGTTATACCAAAATAAAATTGGTCCGTGTTTCGGGGTAAAACCCAAGAGGTATATTCGAAAAGAGCAAGAGTATCGCGCCGTATCTCCATGTATTTCACTCTTATTCTTTACTCTTTCTATTATCTGTCACTTCTACCTTTTGTATTTTAAATACACTTTAGTCGTTATTACACGCGACGGAATGCAGCCGATGGACAATTATACAATGCGGTCGACATGGTGAAGCCATGGACATGGACAGACACAAAGAAACACTTTAGGACATGGCGATCGCTTATATTAAATATAGACATCTAATAGTTACCAGAGACTGCATGACCGTAGAATGGATAATTTTTGCATAGATATACATGCAAATGTCGAATTAATGTATTGTTATTCGAGATGATAGATTTTGAGTATCCCATCAAAACCATTAATTGCATTGTAATTCAACATGTGACCTCAACACTTTGAGAGTTCTTCATAACGGTCTAACTGGACTTGTTAAAATCCCAAATGTGAGAATTAATACGCTGTCCGAAACTTTTCCCTAGTAGTGGTCATCTACTATAATGTGGGATGGACTGAAGCTGCAAAAGCAAAAATACTACTGGTTGACGGTACATTTCCGAACATGACACAAATCCCGAACACCGGCTAAAACAGTAGGGGTAAGAACTACTGCTTCACTTTTATCATTAAAAAATAGTTTACAGTAACCCAAAACAAAGTCCTTGCAAATGAAAATGTAACCCTTTCCGGTCTTTTCACCGGAAGTCTCTCACCATGGCAGAACAGGTAAATATTGGCAACATTTTCTACAGATTTTCACTTTACTTTTTCACCTTCTAAATACCGTCTACACGATGAGGTAGAAGTTAATAATTGTGTGTGTCAGGGTTTTATTGCATTGTCCTATATATATCTGGAAAAAGTATTTTCTTGAAATGTAATGTTATTTCGCGACCTCTGTCAAGCATTTTATTACTGAAAACTTAGTAAATCACGTTGTTAATTGTCGAGTTATATTTAAAGTTAATGAGTTTCTAAAGACTGTATTTTAAGAAATCTTTTTGAACTTGTCATTGGTAAAGAAATATCTATTACTGTTTTCGTATTACTGTTTTCGCAAACTACACAGATTTTCATGTTGCATGGAATGACAGTGCACAGATCGTACACACAGACTTGAAAGTAAGATGCAGATCCCAACAGCTGTCACTGGCTTTCTTTAAATTTTTGCCTGATGGCTCAGTTGGGTAAAACCAGTCTAAACCCTGGAAATAAAAAGACACATTTTATATGCTGCTTATCACATCATGGGACACAATACCACTATTTATTGTAGTGTGTGTGGGTTAGAACCAGCCGCCCGGTTAGCTCAGTTGGTGAGAGCGCTGTGCTAGTGTTCCGGCGGTCGTGGGTTCGAGCCCCACACCGGGCGCACTTTTTCTCCTAGGTTTACTTTACTGGTGGCAATGGTAAACGGCAGGAGTGCTTCCAGCGGCCTTAAAGGTAAATTGGGGAGGAGTGTAGTGTGTGGGCGCTAAAACCAGTCGCCCGATTATCTCAGTTGGTTAGAGCGCCGTGCTAGTGTTCCGGCGGTCGTGGGTTCGAGCCCCACACCGGGCGCACTTTTCCTCCTAGGTTTACTTTATTATCAAGATTTGTCGACGATATTTCAACATATTCTAAAAGCTAAAAATCCTCTAGGGTTATATAATTGACAAGAAAAGAAACATTCAGTTCTGGCATGAATTTTATAGCTAATATACCAATCCTTAATATATCACTGTGTTCTGAACAAAGATTTAACATTTTTACATCAAAACGACAAGAGCAATCTTACTGGTTATTCCAAATCGTGGATGAAATCTGTTTAAATATACACACTAACAACTAAATTTTGCCATTATACAGGTCTTTTCGATTAATTCTGCTGTTACCAGCGCCTGAAATTATTCCGATGATTAGATGATACCATCAGGATCATTTCAGACGCTCATGGCAGCAGTAGAGTTAATTGAAAACACCAATGTAATGGCGAAATTTAGCCAATAGTGTGTATATTTTTTAAATGGATTTCTGCTACAATTAGGAATAACTGATAAGATTGTTGTCATTTCGATGTAAACATGATTATTCTTTGATTGTGTTGGCCGCAATAGCAAAAATCCGCGAAGGGAAACGGAAAGTGGGCCTAACTCGTTGAGTGTACTGTGAGCAAGGGGCAGCTGTTGGGATCTGCATCTTACTTTCAAGTCCCTGTGAATGTACACACAGGACATTAATTCATTTGCTCCTAAGTCAAGGCATTTCTTATCCAATTTTAACTACCCATACTTTTATTATTTTTAAAGCTAGACACATGCAACTTTTAAACAAAAGAATACCAAACTTAGTAATGCAGTGAATGTCGATAGGCTTATCATCTTGATCATGTTAAACATTCTTGATTGTACCAGTCACTCTGTAATTATGGAACTTGATTTTCCAAATTATCATTTTTAGCTCATTCTTTTATCTCAGTCTTTACCAAACTTTATGACCATGTTCTTTGTCAGAGTAGGCGGTCTAGTCCGATCTCACTATTCAATTTAGGAGTCTTCATGACCAAATTGACCTCTTCTGTCCGATGAAAATTTCCTATTTAACATACATGTATTGGATAAACATTTCTTATGGAATATGTAACACACGTATACCATATATGTACGTACCATTGAATAACAATACTCAATGGTTTTTGAAGGAGTAACAAACTCTGTTACAATTTCAATATTCACATTATCTATGCACGTTGTTCATTTAGCAGGCGATATTAATTATTGTTTACTGGTCTAATTTATTATTTAACTTTATAAGTAGATAATCACTTTGGTTAAAACTTAAATTGGATGCTTTTATTCTCTGTAGCAAAATAGTCTAATGGCTTTCGTCTATTTATTTTCAGACTGAGAGATCGTTTCAGAAACAGCCAACTGTTTTTCTGAACAAAAAGTCAGATGTTCTTTCTACAAAGAAAAAGAGCAACAGATATGTCAAGAATGTAGGACTTGGATTCAAGACACCAAGAGAGGTAAATTGTTTTAAAATTAAAACAGTTGTGATATATGATCAATTTGTATTTCTGAAATCATCCTAAATAATAAGAAATTGAGTCCTGTAAGAGAGTTAGTCTAAATTGTGAAAAGTATAATAATTATGATATATAACCAATCAGTATTTCATCAGAGTGATACTTTTACAACAATTTGAGTGCCACAATTGTCCACTTGTTTTGGTAGAAACCTTGGAAATGTCAAAGCATTTTGATCACAGATGATGTTTTTCACGATGGTCTTCATAGTGACAGCACAATGTTGAAAAAGCCTTTTGGCAATGCTGATGTGATTTCTCTTGACCATATTAATGTAACAACGTTTACAAAATTAACTGTAACTGGTTGAATTATTATTCCTAACTTTTCATTTTGCTGATGCATCTTTAATTAACATGAAATGACATCTGTATTCATCTATCTTTTAGGCTACAGAAGGTCACTATGTTGACAAAAAGTGCCCATTCACCGGCAATGTTAGCATCCGTGGCCGTATTCTGACTGGAGTGGTTACCAAGATGAAGATGCAGAGAACCATTGTTATCCGCAGAGACTACTTGCACTTTGTAAAGAAGTACCAGAGATTTGAGAAGAGGCACAAGAACATGTCAGTTCATCTTAGCCCAGCTTTCAGGTACATATTGATTTTGCACCAGTGTCTTGCCCGAGTTGTCTTTCCTCCAACTATGGTAGGCTGATGTATGTCTACCATACAGGCATATTTCATTGTATAGTCGCTGCTTTGTCCTGGCAGTATCTCAGGCAGCTTAATTCCATTAAATTAAAATCTTGTGTTTGTAGAACATTTGGTAATGTCAATGCATTTTGATCACAGATGATGTTTTTCACGATGGTCTTCATAGTGGTTGTACAATGTTGAAAAAGCCTATTGGCATTGCTGATGTGATCATAGCACCATAAAAATAGATATTTGTATGAAGAACTAGTATCATGTGACAAAAAAACAACACAGTTTTCTATTTGTTGACCACGAAATGTAACTAATTATGTGAGATGTTAACTAATTGAGATGTTACTTGGTAATTTGACTTGCCTGTAACGACTGTTAAGCTGCAGGATTCCATGTTTTCAAAACCTTGAACTGAAAGACAACCAACATAGTGTTACTTATTGCTTCATCATTTCCATATTGACACTAATGTTATTAGTTTTGAGTTTTGGACAGAGAAATTATAATCATTACAACATTATTTCTCTAGTATTTCTTCTCTGCTGATGGGGCAGTCTCATATACCAAACTCCAAAATTTGTGTTTATACGTTAATATGTCCCTTAATACATACCCACGTTTAATTTGCCGCTTTCCAGAGATGTAGCCAACGGTGATGTTGTGACAGTGGGAGAGTGCCGACCCCTGAGCAAGACTGTCCGTTTCAACGTTCTCAAGGTCACCAAGGCCGCAGGGGCCAAGAAAGGCTTCAAGAAATTCTAAATGTTCTGTACATAACAAATAAAGAGAAAAAACAATTCTGAGTGTCCTACCATTCCTAAAGTATCATTGAAACTGTTTGCTCGCAATGATTTTCATTCATCACACAGCTGCTTGGAGCTTATATCTTGATTTGGATATAGTGGTATCATAAGTACAGTGAAGTGTTCTTATGGTAAGCGTGTCTTAGTTTGGAAGTAAATATTGAGGTAATCATATCATAGCTTTAATGGTGTGTCAAACTCAGTCTAATGTCTGGCAAGCATGCCTTACTTTCTGCTGCATAATTTGGCAGGCCAGTGATTTTTATTTTTTATTATTTTTACCGCCTGTGCCTTGCAAATTTGGTAAAAAGTCGACTGGGGAAAATACAAAATCAGGCCAGAACAGCTAATATAATGGCAAATTACATGTTTTAACTTTTTTATGCATTCATTATGCTGTGAAAGAGTAAGTCTTGTCAAAATTTTGTTTATATTTCAAGAAATTCATTGCTTTTTTATTCATTAGCGTAATCGGCATTTATCAAATTGGGAAAAAATTATAAAATTTGGGAAAAAGGGTTTTTCAAAGGTGCTAACAGCCTTTAGAAGGCAGTAAATTGTACCAAATAAAAATCACTGCGGGTAATTGAATGATTTGGTTCTTGATCTCATCATGTTTACCAAATAGGCTGTGCATATTCTTTATGTGTGTTTGGGTTGTACGAGTGGGTTTTTTTTGTAACATAAGAAAAAGAAGTACAGAGCTTCAATGAAGAATTTGAATCTTTTAAGAACTCCTTGGTCAGTCGGGGGCTTTCCCCAAAGAAATCGGGATCAACTTTTGCAATCTGGAAACTTTAACTGGAAACTTTTGTCACTATTAAAGGATGTTTTTCCTGATGTCCAACTTTGTTGAAAGAGTAATAATTTGTAACTATTATTTTCAAATTCACAAATTTCCAATCAGAGACTCTCACTTCAAAGGTACAAGATACAAGAATCTTTAATTTTTTAGAGATACAAGATACTTAACTTTTGGAAGTTAAAGCCTAATTTTAAGACTTAATATAATTGGTAGCTTCCAAACTTCCTTGAATGCAAGCCCTTAAAAGAATAATAAAATTGGTCTTTACAAAACGATAAGAAGCAAGTGTTCCGAGCTGTGTATGGTTTCAATCTTTGACTTATTGAGCTTGGACCTGTTATCAAGTATGTATTGGCGTGCATGCTATTGTGTCCAATAATGGAAGGTCCGCACTTGTCCATGCAAGATTTTAAAATCCGCCATGTATTCTATGATAAGCGACTGCAAACGGAGAGGTTTTGAGTTTCCTGATCGAATATTAACACATTTGATTGTATATTTCACGAAAAAAGCTCTAGTTTCTGTCTCTGAAAAGGGGTTTGGAAATAATTTGTAGCTTAAAATAAAAGAAAATTGCAATCCGTTAAGCTGCGTCTGCGTTTTACAAGTTGGTCAATGTCTACATTGCAACAGTTGTCGAGTTTGGACTAAAATACATCACATTCCCATGAATGGAATTTCAAATGACAGTTGGAGAGTCTTGATATTAGCAACATAAGTTTTCAAACTGCACAATTTTGTTCCACCTTAAGAAGGTTGGTGACTCTTGAAGTGGAGCAAAACCTTGTGCAAACAATAACCAAGTATTTATTATCCAATCATGAAGGACCTTGGTGACAATGTTTGCCTCTGTCAACTTTGATTATTGAGTAAAGCAAGAGGTAAAAGGCCCCTTTTACCCTCAAAAGCAGTGTTATATCTGGTGTGACATTTACCAGTACTTATTCCCCAATCATGATGGAACTTGGTGATGACAATGTTTGTAGACCTAATATCTTGGTTTGATTGTGTGATGAAGCACATCCAATTCTGCCAATTTCTAGTGTGTTTCTTTTGTTTATGAAGGTGTGCCTTTGCCCATTGGCTTCATTATAGCCTGACCCTGCCATGGCAATACCACCACTTAAAAATTGTATTTAAATGCCATAAGTGACACAAGTTAGAAGTGACCTCAATATCCAGTGACATCCAGATATTAGAAGAATTGAAGGAACATAGCGAGATACCAGGAGATACAAGTGCGTTCAATTACACAGAGACCTCTTTTGCAGCTTAAATAAAAAAAATGAAAGCTTTGTAATATTTTATTAGAATGTATGTTGCAATTATAAACAGCAAGTCAATATTGCTATAGCCAAAACAAAAATCTTCCATCATATAATGCAGACTCATTCTTCATATGACATTCACAAACAAGTTATTGTTTTTTGAAGTAATTATTGTTTAAATATTTAATACGAAACATTTTTTTACATGACTAATATTATATGAACACATGTTATATGAAACATCAAAGCGACAAACCATTTCATTCATACGCCAATGCACGCCACAAAAATATCCCTGAGAAAAATCAAAATAATGACCAAAGTTACATTTTACAGTTATGTTTTCAAGCAACATTTTTAGCACTGCACTTATAGTGTATTTTCACCATTTAGGGAATTGGGCCGGGGCACTTCAGTATGGGAAAAATGGATCATTTTGACAAATTGAAAATTCCAACTTTGCCTAGAAATAAACGAAAGTGCTTTAAGAAAAGATACAATAATGTGATAAGTTTGTAAATCAACTCTTTCAAACAAAAACAGTTATGGGGTTCATTTTTGTTTTAAAACATAAAATTGGCCAATTTATTGTCAAAACTGCAAAAGAAAGTTGATGTATATCTGCATAAGCATTTGGAATGGGGCCAAAGTTCTGCCCCAAATTTATTAAAATAAACAACACTGCCTTTTCACATCATGCGCTAAAATACAATCTACCCAATGGCATGTTAGGGGAGAGCAGCATCTATGTCTATCTATAAATTTTGATTCATGTTGTAGCTTTTGGTTCGGATGGCTTTAACAAAGCGCGATAGGGAAGTCTCACAGTACAGTGAGAAACATAAAGAAGTACCTTAAAATGAATCAAATTAAATCAACCTTTGAAACGATTTCAAAAGGGGTCTAAGCCCCTCAACCCAGCTATGGGCATAAATCCCTCGTACTTAAATGGACACCCCTACTCCCAGCTATTTTCCAGTATCAACAAAAATCAGCTGTAAGTCCCTCTGGTTAAGTGGTCATTTCTCGTGCTTAAAGAGGCACAATATTGGTTGACACCAAAAAATGTTTTTAAAGAATACACATTAAACTAGACACATGTCCTTTGGTTATTTTTTCAATGGCAAAATAACACATGAATTTCAATATAGGATATAACTCGTATGAATTTCCTATGTTCGATGTTGTGCCAGGCTATGTATTTTACATTGGCAGAGTCGAGGCTATTTGATTTTCAATTATAAATGAACAGACACCACTTCTTTTATTGGAAATCCAGCTTACTGATTGGACAATAATCACAGGACAACATCAAAGTTCTCAAATCTAATTCTGCACAGACGTTTGAAGATCAATATACATTTTAATAGTTAAACAAATGTCATGTATCACTTATTGAAATATATGATTTATTTAAAAAAACACAATCTGAGCTTAACATGTACACAACATTTTGGTAGATATAAAATTAATCTCATGAAATAAAATGTGGACACAAAAAAAGACTTGCGTTAAGTATCGGATTCACAAACTCTGGCTAAAATGTTTTGTAATATTTACTACTGACCCATAGAACAAAACCTAGTTTCGAAGGGGGTTTATAGGAGTGACTGTCTGTCTGTCTGTATGAGTGCATGTTACCAAAATTTCACTAAACCTACACATCACCATCATTATGAACCTTCACGGCATTTGTTTTGAAAATCCTATAATGCATGATTAAGAAACAGCCCAGATGATGATCATTTCAACCTTTGAACTTTGGTTTGTGTATGACATACCATCTCATCATGGTGCACCTTCATGGCAAGTGTTTTAAAAATCCTATAATGCGTGTTCAAGATACAGCTTCAGTCCAGACAGACAAACTGACGCATGCACCAGCATACATGGAACATCTTTTGTGACAGCTTTGCCTTGCTTAGTTATTGTTATATTTGAAAGTATATAAAATATCCCCACAGCTTTTAATAAACATCCCTTTTAATTATCAATTTATCAACCTTAAAATGATAAAAAATACATATAAAGTAATTGTCTGCTCCGTAAGTCATTTAAATATGAATAATAAGTGTATGAATTATGGAATGATATTAATAAATTTGATAGTTTTATCAAGGAAAAAAACACAAAATAATACTTCAATGGTTTGCTTTGACAAATTGGATAAATGTAAAACATTTTACAGACAATTTGAAAACAAAAACCAATGACAACACAACATCTTAAAGCTGCACTAGCACAGATTTACCATTTTTATAAAAAAATTATTTTTTGTCTTGGAAAGAGTAAATTTTTGCGTTAATATCTGCAAACAAATGATATAAGATTGCTGACAAAAAATCAGATTGTAGATTTTCATATTTCCATTCGAAAATTAATGTTTTATGGCCTAAACCGTAGCTAACGGTTTAAGAAAAATGCATAAAACATCAATTTTTGAACTTAAATATAAAATCTGCGATCTATTTTCTGGTCAGCAGTCTTATATAAATGGATTCCATGGATTTTCACAAAAATTGGCTCGTTCAAAGACAAAAAATAAAAAAGTTGTCAAAACGTTCAATCTGTGAGAGTGCAGCTTTAACAACATAAAATAAATAGTAAAGATACATGTACATTGAAATAACATGCATCTATTACATGAAACAAAAAAAATCAACTTAACAATTTATGTTTGTGGTTCTGTCTCAAAAACAATGAGACAACCCTGGCATTTTTTCACGAACATTTATTCATGTTATACATAAACATAAAAAATAAAGACAATAAACATTAGAAAACAAAATATCACTAAATATCAGATTCAGGTGACTTTTCATAATTTTCTGCTAAGAACGGCACATCAGGAGAATGACCGTCTGAATAATTGGCAGTGGAGCATTCGGGTTTGTTCACAGGCTGTATGACTGTTTTGTCCCGCCCGACGTAGAAAACTTTATTGGCAATTTCCTTCAGTTTCTGATGTTCTTTCCGGCGCCTACGTGAGAAAACGAAAATAATACAGACATAGTACAAGAATAGGTGGAATTACACATGTTTATAGTTAATTACTTAAAACAAGATTATAAGTATCTTCCATGGCCGAGAGTGTAAGATAGGTTCATTCCAACCCGAGCTTAGGGTGTTTTGCGGAAATGAGGTTTACCGAGTTTCCGCAAAACACCCTGCGCGAGGGTCGGGATGAACCTATCTTACACGAGCGGCTATGGTAGATGCTTTTTCTCTCAACTCAGTTGAACAAAATTAAGTAAAAATGCATTTTTTTGCCAGAACTCTTTTGTGCTTAGTGAAAATAATTGCGTACGGATATGCAATAATTCATGGTTGTCATGGATATTCATGCAGTGATTCAGAGTATGTAAATGGTCTGAACGTTTTTTAAATAGTTCTAAGAAGAGTGAAGCATTATTTCTTGAAAGGTGCGTGAAAACTGTTTTCTGGTGACATTTGAAGTGAGAAAAAATTAACTCGCATTCTAAATATTGCCACAAGACAAGGTTTCCATGATGCGCTACAGACGACAGTCTTCAACAAGGGAGGTAATTACAATGTGGTAACCATTAAAAGAAGTTCCATACAGGCATTTTATCTTCGCCCGTGGGCAAGATATGAATTTCTAGCATGGTTAAATTAATGGATCTACTTATCTGAGGAGGGAGAAAATTAATGTCAAGTGATTGGCCTATTCACTGTCACTCCCAGGTTGCAATAAATTTGTTTTCTTTCTAAAACAGGAGCAATAACTTGTACTTAATGATGAAAAATTTATCTCAAATGTTTTATATGCCTTCTACAATTAACTCTTCTTCAAAGAGCAAAAACAAAAGTACAGTCGAAACCCGTTGGCTCGATTTACCAAAATACTTTAAGCCTCGCTTATATCGAGCCAAGCGGGAACGCTTACATAGAGTAATGCCACTAAAAATTTAACAACATATATTTCATATATGTCCATACTTTTTCTTAACTGCTATGACTGAAAACACAACAATGGTGAGTAGAAGAATTATGCCACAGGCAATTCCGGCGTACACTCCCCCTGACATCTTATCCTCCTCTTCTGTAGATGGCTTTTGTAATTGCGAGGACTTCAAATATAGTGGGTCAACTGAAATGTACCATAAAAAGCATAATGTAATAATTCCAAACTTAATTTATAGAGAACAAATGTGTTTGTGGTGAATTTAGAATCTTTATTATATAATTAATTTATGGTAGTATAATATATTTATATGATTCTTTTTTAATAAAATTTTGTAACTTTCAGCATTTTCCTTTTATACTATAAAAAGATGAAGTCATTCAACAAGCAATAAAATCAGCTAAGAATACCGCTAGAATAAGTACATGGTCGGTAAAGAAAACAAAATATGCAACTAAAATTGTTTTGAAATAAAAACATCACATATAGTTGCTTATTCATTGAATTTACATAAACTAGCTAAAATCATCCGCAAGGAAAACAGCACTGGGCAGAAGATTCATTTACATCTTGGGTCCAAGTTTGGGACTCAACACAAATTATTTACCCCAAAAATGTTTTTTGTACAGGTATTTATTTCACTATTATTATATAATTTTGAATATTTAACAAGAGTGCTGCTGAGGGAACACCAACACTTGTCTGTTCTAATTTAGTCAATAAGGGGAATAACTCAACACTTAACAAGGTCATAGTTAT
Organism: Mya arenaria; assembly: GCF_026914265.1. Taxonomy (NCBI): domain Eukaryota; kingdom Metazoa; phylum Mollusca; class Bivalvia; order Myida; family Myidae; genus Mya; species Mya arenaria. The sequence continues at coordinate 31,932,411 of NC_069125.1, forward strand.
GGACCTTGCTACACATGTGTCCATTCTCAATGGTAATATGTAAACAATATGAATAACTTGAATGGTTTTTAATCTATCACCAAGTTAAAGTCTTTGCATGATTTTTTTAAACTATCAAGGGGCACAACTTTTATATAAAACAGAGTTATCGGCCTTGCTACACATGTGCATTTTGTTTCTTGCAACAAGTGTTCAAAATTTCATTGGAATATCCTGACTGGCTTGAAGTTATAGCCAAGGTTAAAGTATTTGCACAATGACACAGACAATGCAGTCACCACTAGGGTTATGCCAAAATTATTTTCTTTTTTTTCTTTTACAAAATAAAGACCAGCAAGTGTTTTTTTTAATCTTGGCCTCAAACACAGACTCATGAAAATGGACCCTTTGCAGAAGGATCATTTTCAAATGGATATAATTGACTGTTAAAGAATATCAGTGAGCTGGCTTCAAACCTGTGGAGAGTTTTGATGAATCCGGCTTTGGTATTTCATACCGGACACCCGGGAGCTTGCCTGTAACACATCAACAACAACACATGCAACAACACAACAATAGTATGATACAGACAAAAATCAAGTGTGTGACACTGATTAATTGTTACCATCCCCTAAGGCTGTTTCATCAAGATTCATTGAGCAAATTTGTTCTAAGAAGAGAATTTAAACAGCCATACTGGGTGCTGTTTTATCAAGAATGCTAGGAGCAAATTTGTTTTTAGGAGAGTATTTCTACAGCAATACTGGGGGCAGTTTCATAAGGATCTTGGGAGCAAATCTGTACTTAGGAGATAATTTTAACAGAAATACTCGGGGCAGTTTCATTTAGAAGCCTAGGAGCAAATCTGTACTTATAAGAGAATTTCAACAGTTATACTGGGGGCTTTTTCAAGAAACCTAAGAGCCATTATGTTCTTAGGCAAGATTTTTTGCAGTGTAGTAATGATGTTGAAAATATCTCCTATTTATTTAAGGAATGTATTGCGGTATGAACGCAATTGGGCTGGTCTAAGTGTGTGGAGTACGAAGGACTCCACGCGTACTTTGACCACCCCAATTGCGTTCATATCCCCGATAATGACATCAACCCCGCAATTCATTCCTTATCTTTACACCAATAGTTCATTATTTTATTCAAGAAACATTAAAAAAATACTTCATTTCCATTCGGATTACCTTTCAGTAATCCTTTCTAACCCATTCTGTAAATAGGATGACCCAACTGTTACCGGAAACAATTTTTTTCAAATGACGTCACAATAACACGGGAAAAGATCAACCACTTGAAATCACCTTTAAACGTTAAATTGTAACATTTTTGGTAACAACACTTTTAAAATATAATAACTTAACACTTTCTAAAATGTTGATTTATATTTTACGGGACCTGCTGACACAATACAAACAATAACAAGATCAATAGTTTTTATGTTTATTGTTATGCGATGAAATGCGATCCGAACATATCCGAAGATGGCAGTTCATTTAAGGAATGGAAGTTGAGGTGTTAATATGTATGTATGAAACTGCTCACTAGGAATCTTGATGAAACCATATTGTACTGCAGAAAATCTTTCCTAGTTATGAAATTGAACCTAGGATTCTTGATGAAGTGGCCCCTGTTCTGCTGACAATCTCTTCTAGGCATGAAATTGATTCTAAGGTTCGTGATGCGCTGCAGAAAATCTCAACTAGTTATGAAATTGAACCTAGAATTATTGATGAAGTGGCCCCTGTTCTGCTGACAATCTCTCCTAGGCATGAAATTGATCCTAAGGTTCATGATGAAACAGCCTCTAAGCTACAGAAAATCTCTCCAAGGTACAAAATTTATCCTAGGATACTTGATGATACAGTTGCTTGTATTTTAAACTTATGTTTTTCACTTTGATCAATTTAAAACATCATATTCAAAAGACCATGTACACAGTGTCACACACTAATTGCCTGATAGAAAGAATAAGGATATTGCATGTCAGAAGTATGATAAAAAAGATAATTTCAAACAAAACACGAAAGTGTACAGTAAGTGAGTATGTGTGCTGACGATAATAAAAGGTATTCTAACACTAATAGAGAGACATATGCAGTTTCATTATATATTTACTTACGTAGACAGGAACCATTCTTGGCTGTGTAAAAACCTTCACAACACTCCGTCACAATGAAGTAAGTTGTGAGTGTTTGGTTTACTTTCTTATCACAGTAAGTAGTGCTGAAAGTAAGAAAGTAATTTTTTATGTTTTTCTTAATAAATATTCAACAGGTTTCCTTACTCTGAGGAAGAATCAAATAACAATAATACGAAATTCAGGCTTATAAGTTGTAAAGTTCTTGGGCATCAATCATTAGATATCAAAAACTTCAATTTTGTACTGGGGTATGAACATGTTTTTATCCTTTTCTACACAATTCATTCAGACGATTTCATTTTTGGACCAACAGGTCCTTATTCCTTTGACTTAAAAATAATTTATCATTGACTTGTACAAAAAAATGTAACTTTGTAAGTGATATTGAAATGCTCACTCTCATGCACGTAGGGAGAGATTGGTCTATTAATAAATGTGTATAGGTATCCACCTCCCTGGCTTTAAAGGGGCTAGACACCAGATGGTCCAAAAATCGACAAATACAGTATTTCCTCAAAACAAGCCTAGAATTGTTGTTTCAAACTAGTAGGAGGCCGATTATACATCACTTTACATGGTTAAAATAATAAACGCAATAATCATGTTGCTGTCTCATCTGTGTTTCCCCGTATAAAATGGCGCATTATGGTTTCCCAGTTTAAATCATATGGGTTTATAGGTACAGATAGATTTACCAATGCTATTTTTAATCTTAAGTGGTTTTTATGTGGTAGATAACCCTAGTAACTTTCGAATTGGAAAAATGAGCATAAACTGCGAAAGATGCATGTGTCAAAAGCGATGTGATACATCAGTCTGATTCACTGTGTTGTACAAAACGATGTTAATTTTATGTAAGTTTCTGACAATTTTCTTTTTTTCTCTTCAATTGTATCATCTGGTGTCTAGCTCCTTTAAAAATTCAGCCCAAAGCAACTTAAATCTCACTGGTAAAAAGTGCAGTAGTTAAGGCTTAACCATCCACATCTGGCTGTGTACTGCTGAATACATGGCTCCTTCTTCACCACCTCTTTAATATCGTTGCGACTGTGTACATTGGTGCATTTACTGGCACTGAAAGAAATTGACAAAAAATGCTTTAAATTAAATAAATACCATTTATATACAAGACACTCATGTCACAATGACTTTGTTTTCATTTTCTTTGAACTTTAATTTTACAATTACAGATGTCACACCAACAGACCAAGTTTTCAGAATTGTAACGTCCAAATTGGGAAATACACCCTAGACCAATTGAGTTAATTTGCAAGACGAAGTTGTAAAACTCTTTAGTCAATACTTTGAATAAAATACCTGCCATTTTTAATTTTGCGAGTCATGTAATAATTGACTATAGTTGGAATAAACATCATCAACAAAATTGCCAATTTGTAAATGCATCTAAAATGGTAGTCTAAAATAATAGATGTGTTAAATGGGATTCTTCCAATCCCTGACGTCTAAACGGGAATGTGCAAAAAAACAGGGATGTTTTAAAAATATTGAAATTGTTTTAAGTGAAGTATTTTATGGTTGAAATTGATCATAAAAAGTTGTATTCATATTTTACCATGTAAGTGAAATGTTATTTTGCACTAAACAAGCATTTAATGCATTAAAACAAGTTGTTTACCTTTCCAATAAAACGAAAGTTGACTGACACAGACAACAATTATGCGAAGGGGAACAACTCGATACAATCGTAATAACTCGGCCTCCTCCGACAAAGCTTTGAGATAGACCTTGTTATACAATCGTAACAACTCGGCCATGGCCGAAATGTTCCGGGCGATTTAAAACTGTGCCCTGAAGCATCGCAGGTGCCCTTCATGTATATATCGTTATGTTTTGACAGAATGTAACGAAGAAAAGCCGTCAAACTCATAATTATAAGTTGGATATTTATTTTTTGTGTACGGAACTAATATAAAATAACATTATCTGGTAATATTTCTTGTTTTTACGATATTTTATAGACGCTATCTGCTTTAACCCGGAATCCTGATCGGAACAACTATCCACTTTTGATACTAAACAATTTGTATGTGAAGGATTTGCCATATCAAAAATCTAAAAAAAATCCGTCAACGTACAATTATTTGGACTACTAAAATGGTAAATGAAGTAATTTACTGAAATAATTGTTCCAGCGCTGAAACGCCGCGCTTACAATAATGTGCACTGTGTTAGTTGAGAAGCCAGGCTTTTCATCTCAATTTTTTATTTGATCAAAATATACATATTGGAAATGGGTTAACATTCTGAACCGTGGTGTTAGATAGACAGAAAATTGACTGACGGTGGCCGCGCTATGGGGGTTTAAAAAAATGTATACAAGAAACTATTTGCATGCTCTAGTTATCATTGAACACCTCATTTGAAGCAAATCTTTGTTAATGGTAAAATGTAGTCCGCCCTCTGAATTTTTCTTACCTACAGCTGGACAAAAGCATCTCAAATATTACAGCTGTCAATGCACCAATAAGGAATGATTTCAGCCATTTAGCCATTTCTAATGTTATTGCCACTTATCTGTCTTATGATTAAGATGACAAGCTTACATTCATATCTTACAAAACCTATAAAACTAGTCAAAAAGACAAGATTTATGAATTTTCAACGTCTAATATGAACTTTGGTCATCATGTTTACTTTTGCGTTTCATGTGAACTTCACCTCGACTGGTTTAAATATTTGTAAAATATAACGCAGGTTTTTGGTAGAATTTATTATAATTGGAGACCAGTCAAATCAATGGCTGCGCCCATGTGTCAGATTTTGTTGAAAACTAGGTACTGTTTTCTTTAAATAAAAGCTCTCATCATGGCTGACAACAACTTCAAGTTTAGCGAAAAACCAAGTTTGGAAGAAATGTAAGGGTTGTTTACATAAACATTAATATATGTCCCTGGTTAACTGTTAAGGAAATTGTTTGCGTTTCGTACTCATCTTTATTCGAAACTAGACATTTCGCACATCTGTGAGTGGTGATGTTTTTTTCTGTTGTTGTTGTGAAAACTGTTAATTCCAGAAAATACAATCCAATGCAGCTGTTCATGAAGCCAAGTTCATAAAACATGTCTTTAACAACAGTGTAAAGGAAGAGACATGGCATTTTTCAGATTTACTACAATATTCAGTAGAAACTCACTAAACCAGACAAGGTCTGGACTGGGCAAAATTTCCGGTTTAGTGAGGATTCCGGTTTAGTGAGGATTTGATGTACTGAGTAAGGTTACTCAAAATATTAACTGAGGGATTTTCTCAGAATCTCAGATCTCTAATGAGATTCATTTGGTTCTCTAAGAACAGTTCAATTCTTCGACGTTTAGATGGAGGTTGAGATATGATTAAAGCACATGCAAAAGTGATAAAGTGATAAACATAATTAAACATTTCTGCGTTTTTATAATCATCTTTTTTTCCAAGTCTTAAAATAAAACAACTCACGAAAATGACCACTTCATCACCAATCAAATTTCTTGATTTGAGTAACAAACAAACTGTAATTTAATGCTTGTTAAGTATGTTTGATAGTTTAATTAACCACCGCTCTAATTTGATTCAATCATAGAAATCTTTGATTATCATGCAGCAGTCAATCCACAGCACAATCATCATTATCGATTATTGAGTTAACACAACATCACAGGTGCAATATTTAATGACGCACCGGCTGTCAAAACAAAGTGACATGCGATTCGCGAATTCCTAGTACACAAAATCATTTTGACATGTTGGAACAAATATATGTCCGTTTTTGTGAGGTAAAATTACGTTGACAACTTACCAATTTTCTCGATTTTTTTTCCGGTATCCGGAATTCCTGGGTTCTGGTTTTGTAGGGATTTTTTTACATTGGAAATAGAAGGGAAAAGCCGGGACTCTGAAAAAAGTCTGGTATTCCGAGGATTCCGGTTTTGTGGAGTTCCGGTTTAGTGAGTTTGCACTGTACAAGCAACTTCCAAAAAAAATAATACCTGTGTTTCCAGTTACATGGCGAAAAAAATAGGGTCGGTCTGTCTGATTTTTTTTTTCAGTTTCAATTTCAGATAAAAGGATTATGCAATATTCTGTTGCATCAGATCAACTATCTAATATCTAAGCGTTTCATAATTCACAAACAGTCAGAAAAAAACAGCATTGTTAAATGTCTGAAATTTGCCAGTTAGAAGATATCGAACAGGATGAAATTTTCGCTGAACTCATCAATTCCAGGGTCCACAAGGAACAGATTAAACCATTATATTATAAGACAATCCCATTTTCATTAGATATAATGACCTTATGGGTTATACATTAATAAAACATTACTATTTGCCAAACACCATTAATTTTCATATGGCTAGACTTATCTCATTAAAGGAATACCTGTTACCAATAATAATTTATTTCATAATTTAAGGGTATTATGATAATCATTCATGTTTTTAAAAGATGGTAGTAATTCTAAACAAGAATAGGTATAATATTAGGCTACACCAAATTAATAAGTTGTTCATCAGATTTCCCGCACCATTTCTTTAGAAAAGCAAAAAAAAATTTTTTATTTTTTTATCACTTGCGCCCGCACCATCTAAAAAAAATAGTGTTTTTTTTTATGAGCGCTAATTTGTTTAGTAGAATGTAGCCTTTTCCCTTATAACTGTGTTTTTAGATCTTAACAATTATCAAAGCACTGGCTATACTCAAAACAATTATCAAAGCACTGGCTAGACTCAATCATGCAACCACTCTAATTAGAGTCAATAAATGATATAGACCCAGATACAAGCATCTAGATGAATGAGACTAAATTGGCAACATGAAAACATTTATTTCACTTCCTGATTCTTGAAAATTACCTGAACAAATGACAATTCTACCACCATTTAAAGTTTGGTTAAATTTTGGACAAATGTGTTTGTTTTAATTTGGCTTCCACTTAAAGTAAACGTATATATACTAGGCAAGAAGTGCTGAATTTCATCGTGAATGACAGTCATTATCCAAAGTTTGAATTTGGTTTCGACATGTTTGACGGGAATTCGGATGACCGTTACCTTGAAAACCAGGTAAAAACTTCAGGTGTGTATTTTAACTTCTTTGTTGTTAGCAAATATGTAGGCCATATAAACAGCCGCTTCAGAGTCTTTGACAATTTTTGTGTTGGCGACAGGGAACACAATAAATATCCAAATGTTAGAAAACATTCCCTATACACGCATTATTGTGGCTAGCAAATATGATGTATTTTTTTGTATTATTATTATTTGTTGCCTTCAAAAATATACATTTAATGATTTATGCATGTTTCTTCTTATTTTGCTACAGATCAGAGTATAGTGTTTATTTAATTCATATTCAATGCATGTACAGTAATAGAAAAATAAAGTTTGGCCAAGAAACGAGCACCACTTTTCTTGTGTTATCATCAAACTGTTTCAGTAATGCATACTAAATTATACTACATTACTACAATGAACATTTATGTATAATATTGCTTATTAAAATTTCAGATTCCTCCGATGCAGCGGATCATGAAATTCCTGTCCCCATGAGGCAACGAGGGCGTGCTCGTGTTGAAGGCCTTGGTCGCCGATGAGTCAATGTTTGTGGACAGTAGGATGACGCTAAAAATTAACCTGACTGATATTCCTATGTGCTTTATGCAATCCCATGAGTTTTACCATTCACAAAAACACATCAAAGAAGCCGGATTGTGTATATTTTGTGAATATTAGTCAGAAAGGATAAAAAAAATGATGTCAGACTGTGTGATTGGAAAAAGTTATTAATCACACTTTGTGTTGCAAATAAATGTTTGTAGATTTTTTAGATGTTCATTTGTATATTTAAACTATATATGGAAATCATTCAAGTGTTAAATATTTATGCTGGTTGGTTTTTGTCTATGAAAAAATATTGCATATTCTTGTATTTTCTTGAAATATTTTTTTGCTATATAAGAATATTGACACAATCAGTATTTTGCAGTACAAAAGAAGTAAAAGTGTCTTTTGTTTTTCTATTACTTGTCTAAATTTGAACAAGATATCTAAAAAAAAATGAGAAAAATCTGCAAGTTTAAAAAAGATAGGCGTTAAATTCTGAGAAAGCCTAAAATCAATCTGGCGCTGGCTGGAATTTTCTGTGACATATTTGATGCTGAAATGGTTGACAATACGGTGTAGGATTTTTGTAAATTCTCTTCCAGAACTCAGATGGCTACTATGCCAATCGTGTAGTCATTGCAAGAGTGATAGCTTTAGTTTATATTTGATTACAAATGTCTATATTTATTTTGTGAGTTATTTTTCAAGTCGCCTTGTCTAGTCATTTCCATGGCATCAGATATGACAATGTATTTAGAGAATTATTTTTAACCAAGTTTTCCTAAGGAAAAGTGGAAAACCTAGTTAATAGATTTGGATATGCCATTGGGCTGTGACCATTGGCGCTTGTGTCCAGGCTTAAACTTAGCCATGCATAGGGTATTTTGAAAGACAAAAAATTCAAAAAGGTTTTAAAAAACTGGAAAACTGGTTTTGAGTTCTCTCATATATTAAATATTTTAAAGAAATACATTTGCTTGATATCAAATAGCATTTGTTTGATCTCAAAACTAATATTTGTATAAAATTATCTTTTAGTGTTATCATTCTTTCACTGGATGTTATCCTTGTACTGTTTACAATATCATTGTTTAGTTAATAAGTGAATAAAATGGGAGCAAAAGTGAGTTAAATGACTATATATATTTGTTTGCTCTTCTCTCGCTCCTCTTTTTTGGTGAATGCAAAACAAATATTTTTATTATTATTTCGCTCGCACGCCCCATTATTTTTTGGAAAAAATCCGATGAACAAGTTATCAATTTGGTGTGGCCTTACTAAACTTGTGGCATTTACAATATACCTTGTTTCAACAAAGGAATGTCTAATCTATTTCTTAATTGCAGATTTAAAACTTGGTTGTGGTAAGCCCAGTATTCTACGCACATTTCGATTTTTTATGATATTTTCTGACTACGTAAAGCACCAGTCAATTGTAACAACGCCCCCAGCCCCCCCCCCCCCAAGTCCGGGGGGATAGCCGGGTAAATGGGCAGCATTTTACCTTTCAGGTGGCCCCGCAGTGCTGGGTGAATGCGGTGGTTTGGGCTTTGCGCAAAATATAGCGGGGAATGGGCGTTACCTAGGCTCCCTAGGGCCGGGGGCATTTGGCGGGGATTTGACCATCAGTTCATTTCCGCAGGGCGGGGATTTTACCCGGGGTTGACTTGACCGAAAGTCCCCGCTATTCCCGGACCTGGGAGGGGGCATGGTTACAATTGACTGGTGCATAAAATAAACAAAGTCTTAGATGCAATGCATTTTAATCATGTGAAGCTTTTCGATACAAATTTTCTGGAAGTAAAATTAAAACCTGATATTTTTTTTTATTAGTGAGAAAGATAGTCCATCTGGTACGCTTCTTAGATACGGCTCCAATCATGTCTTAGACTGATGCTTTTTGAAACTCAACATATCCGTGCCTGATTTTGTGCCTTTGCTGGTAATTTTAGTAAACCTAATATTTTTGGTCAAAAAACACTTTCACTGGAAAGATTTCATAAGTACTGTATTTAAAGATAATCATCATATGTTCCTTTAAATATTTTTGACAAATTGCAGTCGCCAGAAACAGCAGGAGTTTGCACAGGAGCGAAATTGGGACCAGTATCACACACCTCGTAACCTGCTCATGGCCCTTGTTGGCGAAGTTGGAGAACTTGCTGAAATATTGTGCGTGATTTATTTTTTGTCAGAATTTCAAATTCAATTTTAAAGCTTATGACTCTAAGTTTTGAACTTTTTTTTTACCTACCCGGTAATTTGTAACGTTGCTTACAAATAAAAATGGTTTGTTACCTTACCGGTAGTTGTTACGAATTTCTTAAGCATACATGTATATGTATGATTATACATGTTTCACTATAATGTATAATTGAGATATAATAGTAATTTGTTGTTATCATATTCATAAAAGATTAGTATCAGAACAACATTTTTATACAGTTATATAATATACATCTCTAGGTAAGTGCTTTAATTATGCAGCTAACTGAGTATTATTAACGTTTTTACTATTTTATTATGTGACATTGTTTTGTTTACTTACATTTCAGCCAATGGAAAGGAGAGGTTAAAGAAGGACTTCCAGGTAAATTACATAGACTTACGTATATGTATTTGACGTCAGTATCATGAAATAACAGTAAAATAGTATTTTTTTTATACAAAGCTAGTGACATCTTAAATTAAGAGTGTTGTGTTACATTGTGATGTTTTATGCATTTAGTGCTATAAGTCAGCAAACTAATTTTATGAAATAAAAAGAATGTCTTAGTCAGGGTAATTATATACAAAATTTATTAAACATTTACCAAAAATAAAGAAAAATACTTGTCAAGGCTTGTTATGAGTTTACGCCAATTCTACTAAATAAGTTATGTATTCTCTTCTTTACCTTAAATATTTTTAAAACAATATTGTAGGATTAAATGTTTGAAAAGGCAACATTTAGGCGTCAGTGGTGGGGTCGGGGCCTCAGCAATACCTTGTGTGGACAATAAATGTAGTATTTATTATCCAATCATGATGAAACTTGGTGGCATAATTTTCAGTTAAATTTTGTTGTGCCATTCATTCAGTAAATCTTGAGTTGCAAGTTTTAAAAAAATGAATGTCTTGTAAAGGCAATAACTGAAAAATTAATTATCAAATCATGGTGAAACTTGATGACAGTGTTTGTTGGCATTATTTCTTGAACAAGGTCCATCTCAAAGTTATTCTCCATTTACATTTAAAAATTGCCAGACAATACCTGAAGTATTTATTATCTAATCATGATTAAACTTAGTGACAGTGCTTGTTGGCATAAATTGGCATGGTTTCTTAGTCACATTTGATTGTGGGTGGGGTGAATCACCTCAGTTTCTCAGTTAACTACAAATCTTGGCTCCTTTTACATTAAAATTTGTTTTATGATTGGTTTGACTTTGATGGGTCTCCAAAACAGGCAAAACACATCCAATAACTCAAAATTCTAGTATAAGTACATGAATTCAATCAGTACAGTCCTTGCTGTTAAATTCTATGCAATAACATTTATATAAAAAAAAATTAAACTAGAATGAAGACTTTTTACAAAGATGACTGTTTCGTCACCATTTCAATGTAACATAAAGCAGTCTATGCCTTTTTCAGTCTTGTTCCAGAGTTTGATTGAGAGTTTAGTTTCCAAAAATACTTCAACAAACCTTTACACAAAATCGCCATCTAATGGAGCACTGTCAAAACATTATTTAGGAAACAGGTTTGTCGAAGTGTTGGAGGAAGGTAAACACCAAATCAAACTCCAGCATCAAGTTGAAGGCAGGGTTCTTTAAGCGGTATACACTGCCCTTTGTTTCATTTAAAATGATGAAGAAAATAAAAAGTTAGAGTTATCTTTTTTCTAAGTCTTTATTTGAAACAAAGTATTGCCTTCCGACGTAGCATTTATGGTATACACATACTGATGATAAACTAAATAATTTGTTTATTTTCATTTTAGTTTCACTTAATGCACAGTAAATTGATTTCAGATTTTGGTATTAAAGAGCGTGATCATGTGGGACAGGAGCTAGCGGACGTGTTCCTTTATCTGGTACGACTATCGGAGAAATGTCACATTGACCTTCCTTCTGCTGTGTGGCAGAAAATACAGAAAAATGCCCAGAAATATCCAGCCGGTGTTGTTTATGGGAAGAGTGATAAATATACAGAGTATGTGCAGAATGGAACAATATCTTCAGCTGCGGATGGTGGGGGAAATCAGTCTCAAGAAATTGACAGTAATAACGATGGTGCAGAAAACAGATAATTACTCCAGACTGAAAGTTTTGTTATTATTTGTGAACTTATTTGGTTTTACATCACATAAAAACAATCATTTTGTGTTCATAGAAAATTATTGACTTAACAACTCGTTTAATTGTTGTTTCCTTGTATGTTTGTCAGTTTTTTACATGTACATATAGTTTTAGATATGTTTTCCTAAAATATTTCAATGTTTTTGATTATTGTAATTTTATTTTCCAGTTTTGACAGGGCACTGTTGTTGTAAGTTTTTGCATTATACATGTATACTAATGATTGTGGATCCACAATAAACACATGATTTTACTGTGTGTCCATGTTGAATATCGTAAAGGCGCAGTGGCTGTGGTATTGTAGGAATTAAAATTAGTTAAAGAAAACGAAAAGAAATACCTTGATAAGCATGAAAGTAAGAAATAAAAAATGCTAAAAGGCTAAAAATAATAAAAAAAGTTCAAACAAAACAGTTCAGATCAGTAGCAGGGATCGACTTCTTTATTTGCTGGATGAGATCTTTACTGCTGGACCACTGAGGCATTGATTTGTAACAGGACCTCATGTCATGGTGTACTGTCAATACAGGTGTTATGGTACACTATCAATACAGGTGTTACGGTATACTATCTATGTGGGTGTTATGGTACACTATCAATACAGGTGTTACGGTATACTATCTATGTGGGTGTTATGGTACACTATCAATACAGGTGCTATGGTATACTATCTATGTGGGTGTTATGGTACACTATCAATACAGGTGTTACGGTATACTATCTATGTGGGTGTTATGGTACACTATCAATACAGGTGTTACGGTATACTATCTATGGGGGTGTTATGTTACACTATCAATACAGGTGTTTGGTACACTATCAATACAGGTCTTATGGTACACTATCAATACAGGTGTTATGGTACACTATCAATACAGGTATTGTGGTACACTATCAATACAGGTGTTGTGGTAAACTATCAATACAGGTGTTGTGGTACACTATCAATACAGGTGTTATGGTACACTAACAATACAGGTGTTGTGGTAAACTATCAATACAGGTGTTCTGGTAAACTATCAATACAGGTGTTATGGTACACTAATAATAATACAGGTGTTATGGTACACTATCAATACAGGTGTTATGGTACACTATCAATACAGGTGTTATGGTACACTATCAATACAGGTGTTATGGTACACTATCAATACAGGTGTTATGGTATACTATCAATACAGGTGTTATGGTACACTATATATGCAGGTGTTATGGTACACTATCAATACAGGTGTTATGGTACACTATCAATACAGGTGTTATGGTACACTATCAATACAGGTGTTATGGTACACTATCAATACAGGTTTTATGGTACACTATATATGCAGGTGTTATGGTACACTATCAATACAGGTGTTGTGGTACACTATCAATACAGGTGTTATGGTACACTATATGTGCAGGTGTTATGGTACACTATCAATACAGGTGTTGTGGTACACCATCAATACAGGTGTTATGGTACACTATCTATGCAGGTGTTATGGTACACTATCAATACAGGTGTTGTGGTACACTATCAATACAGGTGTTATGGTACACTATCAATACAGGTGATATGGTACACTATCAATACAGGTGTTATGGTACACTATCTATGCAGGTGTTATGGTACACAATCAATACAGGTGTTATGGTACACTATCAATGCAGGTGTTATGGTACACTTTATATGCAGGTGTTATGGTACACAATCAATACAGTTGTTATGGTACACTATCAATTCAGGTGTTATGGTATAATATCAATACAGGTGTTATGGTACACTATCAATATAGGTATTGTTGGTACACTATCAATTCAGCTGTAATGGTACACATTCTATGCAGGTGTTATGGTACACTATCAATACAGGTGTTATGGTACACTATCTATGCAGGTGTTATGGTACACAATCAATACAGGTGTTATGGTACACTCTCAATGCAGTTGTTATGGTACACTATCTGTGCAGGTGTTATGGTACACAATCAATACAGGTGTTATGGTACACTATCAATTCAGGTGTTATGGTATAATATCAATACAGGTGTTATGGTATACTATCAATATAGGTATTGTGGTACACTATCAATTCAGCTGTAATGGTACACATTCTATGCAGGTGTTATGGTACACTATCAATACAGGTCTTGTGGTACACTATCAATTCAGCTGTAATGGTAAACTATCAATGCAGGTGTTATGGTACACTATCAATACAGGTGTTATTGTACACTATATATATGCAGGTGTTATGGTACACAATCAATACAGGTGTTATGGTACACTATCAATACAGGTGATATGGTATACTATCAATACAGGTGTTATTGTACACTATCTATGCAGGTGTTATGGTACACTATCAATACAGATGCTATGTTGTACACTATCAATACAGGTGTTATGGTATACTATCAATACAGGTGATATGGTATACTATCAATACAGGTGTTATTGTACACTATATATGCAGGTGTTATGGTTCACTATCAATACAGATGCGATGCTGTACACTATCAATACAGGTGTTATGGTATACTATCAATACAGGTGATATGGTATACTATCAATACAGGTGTTATGGTATACTATCAATGCAGGTGTTGTGGTATACTATCAATACAGTTGTTATGGTACACTATCTATGCAGGTTTATGGTACACTATCAATACAGGTGTTATTGTTCAACTATCAATACAGGTGTTATGGCATACTATCAATACAGGTGTTACGGTACACTATCAATACAGATGTTTTGGTATCCTATCAATACAGGTGTTATGGTATACTAATAATACAGGTGTTATGGTACACTATCAATACATCTGTTATGGTTTCCTATCTATACTGTTCTGCTATGGATGTCCATATGCGCCACCAGTATCGCTACCAGTATATATTTTTATCCCTTATGCTGTTCGAAGCATTTCAGGCATATCTATGACTAAAAACACTATTTTTAACAAGATACTTAGGTCTTATGCATTCATGGATGCGTCAGTGTTTCCGTTTATAATAATATGTGTTGTTTTGTTTTTTTAACGAACTTCACTTAGGTAGACGCATTTATTAGTTTGTATGGTTGTATGTAACCTTTTTCTTCCCGGCATATTTTCGTTCGAGTCAAATCAATGATCGCTTACATCGTTTCGGTATGTAAATAAGGAAAACAAAAATGTCGGAAACAAAACCTAAAACTGGCAAAGGAAAACTGCCTCCAATTGATCCAAATGCCACAGGAGATGATGCAGATAAACCCAAAAAGAAAGTTGTGAAAAAGAAGAAGAAGCCTGTCGAGGAATTAGCAGCGGAGGGTGTCGAACCACCAAAACGTACTCCACGAAAGAAGAAAGCAGCAAGTGCAGACTCGACTGCTGGGGAAGGCGCGGAGACAACTGCTCCTAAAAAGAAGAAACGGGCGCCTAAAAAGACAGATAAAGAAGGGGATCCATCTTCAGCCAGAAGTGCTACAAGTCAGGGAGAGGTATATCAATATTCATTGGACTTCTGGAATTTTAAATGTATTTTATGCCAATCTAAGGGCGGCTATCAAAGAATCATTTTCAATTGCACAATATACAGCCATATGTCAGACAATCTGACCTGATAGTTTTCAAAGATTGGCTGTAACATTTTTGTTAATTATCAGTTTTGCAAGAGGTGATGAAAAAAATAAACTTCACTTATGCACAAGGCAATTGTAACCACAGCCCCTCCTAGGTCCCATAGGTGTACCGGGGAAAATGGACCATGTTTTTACCTTCCGGGTTGCCCTCCAGTGCCCAGTGAATGCATTCATAGTCGGTTATAAAAGCTCATAAGAGCTTATGTTGTCTGTATATCTGTCTTGCCGACTTTAAATAAATCTTATCTTATTTTTTTTATTTTTTTAGTGGTTTTGTTTTTGCGCTGATAATAACAGGGAATGGACCTTAAGCTGTCCCTGGGGTGCGGGGGATTTGGCCGTGATTTTACCAGCAGTTTATGCTCGCAGGGCGGGGATTTACCCGGGATTGGCTGGACCAAAAGTCTCCGCTATTCTCCGGACCCTGGTTACAATTGACTGGTGCATTGAATTAAAAAGAAATGCTATTTTCAAAGACTGGCTGCGTATATCATTTCATCATATAATATAGCCCTTGGTAATTTAACAAAGATTTTTTTTTAATGAATCAAATCCTTTTTTATTGATAGAAGCGCCAGTCTTTTTTCCGTCAGTATTTCAAAATCAATGTCTGAAGCATAAGATCTTAAGTCATTTTAAGTACATAACTCAATTTAGCCTTGTTAGGATATGTCGTAAGCAGAATGAGTAAATTAAACTTCTGAGGGTGAGACTTGAAGCCTCAGATGTATACTGTAGGGCCTGTGACTTCATATTTTTTGACAAAGGTATTCATAACCTCATTCATGAGTACATGGTATTGCCAAGCCAAAAGCTATCAGTCTTTGTTTACTTCTTAAGATTATCAACTTTTTTAAGGATGGTTTTCAAAGGAAATGTTAAAACCATAAATCATAATGAAAGATTAAAAAATGGCTCTGTAAGCATCATATTGTATGGCGCAACTTCAACATATTAAGTACATGTACGGGTATATTTATGTACAGTATGAACACGTGTTTCTTATTGCTTCTCAAAATTACATGCATGCTAGTAATAATAAAACTGATCATAATTTTTCAATAGGATGTGAATGGAAGTAAAGCAAGCTTGATAAAGTCACCAAAAGATGGAACGCCCAGGAAGAAAAAAACAAAAAAGAAGGATAAGAAAGCTGAGCGTGGGGAAACAGAGGCTGGGTTTGACAATACCCTGACAGCTGAGCTAACAGACCTTCAGGATGACATAATACCTCACGATGCTAAGCGAGATGAGGAGGAAGAAGAGGAATATAAGAAACCGTATGCAACAGGATCGCATGCTGTACGCTCACAACCAACAGAGAAATTCTATATTGAAACTGATGGTATGAGTTATGTTTGATGTTTAATGCTTGTGTATAACCTGTAAAGGTAAAATAGCATGGGCTGTTTTATGTAAAGTTCAATGGTTAATTTCATTATGACTAATCATTAAGTTTTTTTTGTTGAATGAAAACATTGTACGGTAATGAGTACTTCTGTTACCCATTTACCATTTTGGCTGTTTTGTATTCAATTCTAGATGAACTTGTATATGAGCTGTGACTTGTATGTAGCAGAATTTCTAGTTTTACATCTATTATTCTATTTTCTGTTTCATTTAAAAGGGTTTTATAATGACACAGGAGGCTGGTAAAATCCTGGCACTGCCATCTTTCCCACTGACTACTTTTTTTTCTGCTCCTTTGAACTTAACCTGACCCAGCTTCTTACAGAAACTTACCCTGTATCTATCAAGCAAAATGGTTGTCCAGTTAGCGCAGTGGTTAGCGCACTCGCTTTTCACCACTGGGTTCGATTCCCGGCCTGGGCGCACGTGATTTTGGTAAGTGGTCACCAAGCCGTACAAGTGGGTTTTCTCCAGGTACTCTGGTTCTTCCCAGAACACAAGACCACACTCTTGTGCAAGATCGTGCCAATGAGAGTGACTTGGTATAAGTTATCACAACTTCCTTCATAATCGTTGTAAAATATGTAATGTTTAAACTAAGCATAATGGAACTCCTTCATATGAAACTCTTTCAAATATAACTTTTTTTTTCACAATTTCAGGAGGATTTAAGGGTGAAAACAAGAACAGGTTTGCGAAAAGACAATTAGAAGAAGCTAAAGAAAAGGCCATAGTTCATGAAGAACCCAAAAATACAACCATGGAATTTGCTCTCACAACACAGAAAGTTATACGGACATTTAGCTTATTTTGTCATGGACTTCTAGCAGGTTTATCTGTATGGCATATTGTTATGGCATACGTATTGTTAGACTTTCCGCTCCAAGATTTTATACTACATTATGGAAAACTAGCACTTCCAGTTCAGTGTATATTCTTCATATTACTGCTCATATGTACAGTATCAGCTCTTGACAGGTAAGTCCACATAATTTTTATAAGCTTGTCTGTACTTCAGAGAAAAATGTTCAGGTATTATGATAGCCTTGGTGTTGTTTTGGGCGAGCAAATTTGTAGGCTTTAGCAAAACTTAAATAAAAATGTGATAGATATTTGTATGAAACTCAGATCATATGTTTCCAGAGACCAGAAGCATACGTGTGCCAAGGCCAATAATTCTGGTTTAAATTCTTGTTCAGTTATGCCTGTTTTGACAAATCCCTAAAACTATTTTTTATTGACCCCAGATTAAAAAAATGGGCCTTTTAGTTCTTGTTGTCCTTACAAATTGAGTCGATCAATATCGTCGATATTGTATTGTCGGAAAACTTGAGAAATACCAATAATTAAGGAAGAGAAACCATTAAACCTTTTCACAAATAATTTTTATGTTAATCAGACTTGAGTTGGTAATTCTAAATCATAGGAACATAACTGTAAACTTGTTTAAAATGCAGGAAATTGCACCATTTTGGATACGAAAATAAAAAAAATCGACGTCGGGAGGGGACACCCCTTCCGACATGCCTTATGAAATTCCTGGCGGAAACCCTGCTTACAATCCAGTTGTATTGATTATTATTTAAAAAACAACAAGTATTAATCAATCGATACACAGTATACTGAAATGTCATGATAAGCATTGGGGATTTGTTTTGCTGTTTTGATTGACACTACTCTACCAAGCATTTTTGAGACTGTTGCCCTAAATTCAGATGAAAAAGGACCTGTTAAGGTTCATTCATTCATTCTGAATACATGATCTTAATACAAAATCATCATAACAACGTTATAATTTTACAGGTTTGATGTAGCCAATCCACGAGGAGGGTTTGTGTTAAAGGCGCTCACACTTCAGAATGGGACGGTCTCGGTGGTCTTCTATTTTGCTGCCCTTCTTGTGAGCCTATCCAACGCTGCCTTAGAAGACAAGATACACCTGTATGACCAGCAGTTACGCAATCTTACAGTCAATGAGGTACCTACCCAAAATTTATGCTTTAATATTAGTACAAAAAGAAAACATGTTAACGTCTTTTGAAGATTTCAGAAAATTGTCATCCAAAACTATTTAACATACACAGTATGAACTTCAGTTTCATACTGACCAATCAATACAATTTTGGCTTACTAACTAAACCAAAGAATTAACCAGTCTTCTACTATTGGCTGCAGGAACCACCTATATTGTCCTTTTACTGGCTTTTAGGTTAAATTTAAAAAAAGGCATATGAGGGTATTTATTAGATAGCCAGAGATATTATTATGAAAAAGAGTGAAAAACAAATATATAAGTATACACAATATATACAAGTATATTTTTCTGGTTAATCTAATAATAAAAGCACTTGAGCAATGTATGTTGCATAGTATGAGGTTGTTTGATTTTTCAAAGAAAACAAATTGTGATATTGTCATTGCCCTTTTGTTGTTGTTGACGTCATCAATGAGCACAAACTTTTACTTTTGCCATTGCTTGAAAAGTCTAGCTTTAATAATTATTCACTTATGCTGCTTTTTAACTAAAAAAAAACATTCGGCATCTGCTCAGTGGCGCTCATGTTTAATCTTGGTTTGGTATTACATGCATACATCCAGTGTTCTCATTAAGAACCATTAAAAATGGACGATTCAAATGACAATTGTGCTGGTTCACATTTGAAGAAAATAAGAGAATTGTAAGTAGAATAAGTAGCCGCTTGTCAGTTTCTTACTATTTGAGACGGTTCAACCAATACTTATTTAGACCCCTGACATTGCACAGGCACCATTTATCAAATTTTCTTCTTTTCTCCAGGAGTTGCTGACGTTGGGTGATGACGAGTTGCAGCTATGGCGGAACCTGAATACATCTCGGAATGTCCTGAGCGTCATTGGCTGGTTTGTTATCTCTCTTACACCGCTCACAGATCGCCTCACAGATAACCTCAAACACACAGACGAAGATGATCTGCTTGGAGTGGAAGTGGAAACAAACAAGTCTGCTATTGCTTAACATGCAAATTATTTATTAGTGTTTGACAAATATATTATCGTTCACTAGAGTGATGATGCTGTGCGTACAACATTTATCGTGATCGAACCTCTGATGAATGAGAAAGGACAAATGAGACGCAGAGGAAATATAGTGTTATATTAAATAATTTGTTTTACATATCATATTTTATACTGAAAATAATAGATCTGAATTTGAAAATATTTATAATCAATACTTGTACTGTTTACTGTTTAGAATATCAATTTCTTAGGTACTAGCTTTGTGTGAATGGTTTGTGTATTAATAATAGTGGAACTTGGGGGATTTCCTTACCTTGGCCACCATGACTCTTATTTCATAGATTATGAACCTCTTGAATTTCTTCGATCTTAATTCCAGTGCATGGACATATCAGAACAGATAAGTGAATGATATGCTTTTTGCTATTAGAATAACATGTTCGTGATTTTTATGTATTCCGTCCATATTATGAAAGTTAACTTCCTGTTGCCCAATTATAGTTATACCCCCACAAACAAAGTTTGAGGGGGTATATAGGAGTGAGCTTGTTGGTCGGTCGGTCTGTCTGTCGGTCGGTCTGTCGGTTTTCATGGTTTCCGGATGATAACTCATGAAAGGCTAGACAGATTTGAACAATTTTTGGTACACAGGTGTAACATCAGAAGATACAGGTCAAGTTCGATATTGGGGCTGGTGGGGTCAAGGTCACTGTTACTAACAATAGAAAAACGGTTTCCGGACGATAACTCATGAAAGGCTAGTTTTTCTTGTCATTAGTGTAACTTCTAAATTACTCAACAGATTTAAATAAAACAATACATGCATGATAAAAGAAGATGCAGTGTGTAGTAACCTTGGAGTTATGGCCTCTTTTCAAAGGAATGGTTTGCCATTCCTGTGTCCAGGCGGCATTTGGGGGTATTCGTCACTCCGGTGACAGCCCTAGTTTGTTTTAAAAACAATTGTTTGGTTTGTGATTAGTTAAATGTAAAATCAATTCAATCAATGAATTATTAAGACACATAAATTATGCATAACATGTAGGCTGTGAATGTCTCTTGTATATGTTTTTATGGCAGCAGATGTTTACTTACTACATTTATTATTTAACTTCATTTAACAATCTCTTAAGCATTGTGTACCTTTTAAAGTGTTGGAGAGTTTTGAATTTTGAGTTGACCCAGTCGGACAGCCCTTTTAGCATTTTTTAGCTAAAATAGTTCATTGTATAGATTTAAAGGTTGTGCATTTTTAAACAATGTAGTTATTATGGATTTTAAATATAAAAACTATAAATAAATAAAACATAAGAAAACTATCTTTTGTTTTTGAATTGCCTCCCCTTGTATAACTCCCAGTAGTTGAATAATTTGGACAAAAGTGATTGTTTCCCTTAGATTAAAAATGGTTAGGCTATCACGTACTATGGTGTACTTTTTGCGTCAAAGTGCCAATCGGAACACCTCGGCCAGTATCCAACAGGTAGTCTATCTCGAAGCTTGCCGAGTTGTTACGATTGTCAAAGTGCAACAAAATTCTCTTTAAACTAAAGTACAGATTTTATTGGCATATGGACAAATTTGTTGTCAACAGTAATCGTTTAAACACAAATAATGTAATTTTCTACGCCACATGTTATTTTTAAAATATGTTATCAAGAAGCAGTTGATTTATGTACTTTTTTCTGCATTTGTTAATTTCATAGCAAAGTAAACACATTTTTCAAGTTTGACGTATTTTGTACATTGTAAGTTGTCATGATTAGATATAAATTGATGTGTTTGTATTAATATTGTACTACTCACTTGTTCAGACACAAACAGAGATGAACTACTCTTAAAGGCCTAGTTTAAGGAATGTTTGGCATGATATTCCCCTGTGCATCTCCCGCTAATTGCACTGGTGTCACAGTAGGGGCCAATTTCCTGTGTATTCGTTCATTGGCTCAGGGCCATATAGGGTCCATTTCTATAATAAAACTTCTAAAACTGCACAACAGGATACCCAGATCGGAGATCTGATAAGAGGGATGAAGGCAAGTAGTTTAAGATTAATAAACAGAGGTTGTGTACTATACACAGGTGTTTTTTTTTGGTGTTTTTTTTTGGGGGGGGGGTCACATATAGAAGGCTTGAACTAGGCCTTTAACAATGTGTAATGGTCATGGATATCGCGTAAAAGCACTTTGTGAATGCTCCCTCCCTTTTTACTTAGTGAATGCTTTGCTAAATACTTAGGATATTAGTAGCTACTGACCTTTTTCTTTTTTGGTGACAAATTCTATAGACATCTTGTCAAACACGTAATGTTTTACTTAATACTGTTTCGCGTGATAATCCTTGGATTACTATAACTATACAATATATACAGTTTTTAGACCTTGATGACCAGTTTGAATGACCACTGGTCAGTTTGATTTTGCACAATTCTGCGCCTTGACAAAAACATGTTGAATAACTTAGACCAGACCCATGTCTGTGCGTTGGTACGTCGAAGTTATTTTATAAAGGTAGTAACTAAACAATGACTAAAAAGAAGTGTTTTACATACAAGTACATAGGAGGCTCAAACAACCAAACGGCCAAAAAAAATTCTGAAGCACTACGGATGAACGTTACCTATGTGTATATTTGCTAATGGCCTGTGTTACGTTGACGTTCCGCTGACCAGCAGAGTTATCCAACAGTTTTACTGGATTCGTTTTTTCCTCGCCCGCAACTGCTGATCATTCTTTGACATTTCACCGTGCTATTACTCTAATTGAAGCCGACACTACATTAAAATCTGTGACGTTTTAGTCGTTTCTTGAGACAAAGAAACATCCAATAATGTTATGTCTCGCCAGTGTTTTTATTGAAGACGCAAAATTACTCGAAGACAAACCAGAAAACAGGAACCAATATTTCCCTGAGCAGCGACTTAAATTTTCTCAAGAGCATAACGAGCCTTGTCGAGCTTGTTTGGAAATTGTCTTTAAATTGATTTAGTCGTGCAAATCCTATTGGGGATGGACTCTAATGAAATGGAAATCCAGGAGGGATGTAATCATTAGTAATAATCAAATCGTGTCCCGATTATTCGCTTGGCGAAGCTCTCGCAATTGGATTCCTTGGCGTTAGCGCTACATGTTTTGACAGTTTCGAATCTTATAAATAGAAATGGAAATATATTCCGACCCCGTGCCGTTCGACCAGAAATGGAAATTCATGGAGTAGAATTCATTTTCTAGTCTAGAATGTATTTTCTGTCATGTTTGAAACAAGCCGGGGATGGTAGGGCTCATTAGAGGGTCAACTTCTATTCAGAACAAAACCCGTTCGACCGACCAGCCAATTTTCACAGAATCGAAACCGTCTCAAGAGACGGTCCGGATCGACCCCGGTAGCCGTGTAATTTGCATTTATATCTACCTCGCATTCGATTTGTCTAAGAACTGTCCAGTCCATCTTTTTTGGTCGGCTCATCGTTGTCCAAAGCGATTTAAATATCTGTAAAAGATCCGGAGAGACCAACCTCTGTATTGAAGAAATTTACCATTTTTTCTTCCGCCTCAGTGCCTGTATTGAGAACTCTCTAGAGCAAATAAGTGTATTCCATGGCCGAGAGTGTATGATAGGTTCATCCGAACAAAAGCGTAGGATGGCTTGCGGAAACGAGGCTTCCCGAGTTTTCGTAGAACACCCTGCGCAAAGGCTGGGATGAACCTATCTTACACGAGCGATAAAAGTAGATGTCTTTTCTTCCACCTCAGTTAAACAAAATAAGGGTTAAAACTGTATTTTAATTCATTTTTTACACACGGATACTCTTTTTTATCCTTGCTCGTGAGCAATGTATGGATTTCCAGCATGGCCAAATATTTAGATCTACCGATATGGGGTGGGAGAATCATTTTCCGTACATATGATTTAATAAATCATATATATGTATTGATATAATGCATTGTCATTCTTCTTGAGGAAGCGACTTTTTTTAAACCATTTGAAACATAGGTTGGTTGTCGAAAATTGAATTTTAACCAACACAACGTTATGAATAATATGTATTGCGCGATTAAAGTACACTATCGGATCCGGGTGCGCCCTTAAAGCATTATTTCGGACTAGAAATTGTTAAAATGATCTTGGGTGAGTATCCCCAAACATCCTCATGCCAACACTTTAAACCAAATGAACTAAGGTTCTGAGGGACGGGCCCCAGTCAAAAGCTTACACCCTAAATTACGCACCCTCTAACGTAATATCCGTGATCCACCCCTGTAGTACATACTTGTAGAAGATACTTACAAACTCAATGAAGGTAAAAGTTTTCTGTCAGTGGATAAGCGCATTTCTTGTTTATTACTACCACACATTTTGCATTTACAGTTTAAAGACGAGCAAAGTACGCTAAAGAAAGCAAAATAGTAAATCAGACTCAGTCAATACATATACTGAAATTGAGCTTAATTTGGTTTACTAACACCAAGTTATACTAGCTCGATTGTGAAGACAGCTTGAATCAGTATCGAGTCCGTTCCAGGGCAGAAACCAGTTCTGTGTCCTTTTTGAGACATCTGAGAAAGTATGCCTACGGTGCGGCTCGAAGCCACGACCTGTTGGTGGAGAGGTGCTTATAGGACACCTTCTAGAGCATTGTCACCATGAACTAAATTTAATGTATATATCTTAATATTTTTATAACAAAATGAAGATCATAGAAATTATGCCCTATTAAATTATAGTAGCTGGTAGGCTTCTGCGATTTTAAAACAACGATTGCAGAGAAGTCCTCCAACTAATTGTGTAAACGACTTAAACGTGGTTAATTCTTCTAGTTTTGTCAAATTTAGCCAAAAAGTTAATTGATTGGTCAATATTTTATCCAAAAATAATATTAACCAATCAAAGCATTTAAATGTACAAACTAACCAAACGATAACCAGTGGACAGCTTAACCAAGTGTTAAACAATGGCTGCTGATGGCTTGTCCTCAAGACTACACTCATTTTCTTGGCGTCAACCATGCTCCTCCTCCACTTGAAGGTCCTGCAAACAATAATATGCAATTTCAACGACAGAGTGGGACAAGATACAAGCAAGTTTTTGTTATATCATTGCTCTTCAGAATGTCATTAAATTCTCCACAAACAAGCACTTAAGGGATTATCGCTAACATGATTGAGCCTCTTATACCAGATTAAGGCCAGAACTAAATTCCAGTGGTCCTTCTACGTGGACAATGGCTACAGTGGTCAGTTAAGCTGGGAGGAGACAGTATGTCGCCTGTACGTGTTATAAACCACGGACAAGCGGCGAAACAATACAATAGTTTCTATTTCTGTTTTTCTTCTAAAACCAATCCAGCAAATTTTATAATCGTTTCTGCTAGGTTGACCGCTGACCAAAGAACAATCAAGTTAACCTTGTGTTTATTTTGCGGACATTATTCTAAAATAATGACTTTGATATGAATATCTGGATCTAATCTACTGAAATAATACTCCGCTAAGTGACTTATAGTAATGTGTATCAAAGCCTGCAAAGAAACACCAAAACGTATTAGAAAGTAGCTATTATCGCATCTTCTGCAAATAGCAGAGATTAGCGGCAATGTCCGAACGCACAAATGTGTATGATTACATTTGTACGCCGGAGTAGGCACTATGATTTCTGAAACAGATCCTGTGGCCTGATTGTACAAAATCTGTCTACTCACATGTCGGATTGACCGTGGTGGCCGCAAGACAATAGGATTATGCCTTCAGATATTCATCTCCTGATGGCAAGAGCAAAGAGCTTCCAGACGCCCTAACCAACTCCTGTCTTCGGGCATAAACAAATATGCTTTGGATAAATAGCAAATGCAAAGATGTTTAATACAATTCGGCATTTTAATGCAACGGAAAATGCTGCGGCAACACCTATCATGGTCAAATAAAATGACACAAAGATAAATATCCAAACGACTTACAAACAAGAAACACACAAAAATGCACACAGGAACCCGCGGCTGACCTTTTCCGTTGTTATCATTGATGAATGGGAGTTAACGGTATGTGTCAGTGGTAGGTGTCCGACGATGACAGATATCATCGGTATCACTAATACCAATCAATCATGTCTCAATTAATGTTGCTGCCACCACCAAGCAGTTGCAGCATAATGTTTTCGATTTATTTTGTGTGTTTACATTGATTACTTGTGTATCATGTCCTTTGAATTCACCTCAAACTTATTCCAGGAACAATAGTAAATTAGATAGGTAACTCTTTATTCCAGGAACAAAATAACATTAAATAGTTTACTCTCTATTCCTGGAACAATATTACATTTGATGGTTAAATCTCAATTTCTGGAACAATGCCATATTATATACGTTACCATCTATTCCAGGAACAACATAACATTTAATAGTTTACTTTCTATTCCAGAATCTAAATGCCTCTGAACGATATTACACTGGATAAATCACTCTCCATTGCATGACAAATATTATATTATATTGAATACTCTCCATTTTAGGAACAATAAGGCTATATCCCAGGAACAATATTACACTGTATAGTTTACCCTCTATTCCAGGAACAATTTACATTTGATGGTTTTACTCACTATTTCAGGAACAATATTACATTTGATGGTTTGCTCTCCATTTCAGGAACAATATTACATTTGATGGTTTGCTCTCTAATTCAGCAACAACATAACATTATACGGTGTACTCCCTCTTCCAGGAACAATATTACATTTGATGGTTTCCTTTCTATTCCAGGAACAATTTACATTTGATGATTTGCCCTCTATTCCAGGAACAATATTACATTTGATGGTTTGCTCTCTATTCCAGGAACAATTTACATTTGATGATTTGCCCTCTATTCCAGGAACAATATTACATTTGATGGTTTGCTCGCTATTCCAGGAACAATATTACATTCGATGGTTTGCTCTATATTTCAGGAACAATATTATATTTGATGGTTTTACTCTCTATTTCAGGAACAATATTATATTTGATGGTTTGCTCTTTATTTCAGGAACAATATTACATTAAATAATTTACTCTCTATTCTAGGAACAATATAACAGTTGATGGTTTGCTCATAATTCCAAGAACAATATTACATTTGATTATTTACTCTCTGTTCCAGGAACAATACTACATTTGATGGTTTACTCTCTATTTCAGGAACAACATTACACTATACAGTTTACTCTCTATTCCAGGAACAATACTACATTTGATGGTGTACTCTCTATTTCAGGAACAACATTACACTATACAGTTTACTCTCTATTCCAGGAACAATACTACATTTGATGGTTTACTCTCTATTTCAGGAACAACATTACACTATACAGTTTACTCTCTATTCCAGGAACAATACTACATTTGATGGTGTACTCTCTATGCTAGTCTCTGATAGTTACCCACAGTTTAATAACTCTACATTTCTATAAGGCTCTTACAGACTAGGTCTAATCGCCATAATCAGATTTCTCTTAAGGAGTTATTCAAGCAGTCTTGAGAAGGACTCGAGGTGGCGGCGTGGGGAAATCAAGTGGTTATAAGTATATCAAATTATTACAGGTTATTTCAATTATGATTTAGCCGGAGAACCGCTAATGAAGTACGTTTGGGTGGAAAACATGATTACTTGTGCTTAGTTAGACAGCTGTTGTTAATTTCTGAAATCGCAGACAGTAGCATATAACAATGTGTGTATACTGTATCTTTGCAAGCATGATGCTCAGTAATTTATTCTCCAGACAGCTCTACAACGTGTGTATGTCTGGAAACTTGCATTGTCTTCTGTTTGTAGCACGAAGATGTGTAATTCCGACTCCAGACAGCTCTACGTACAAATGTGTGCATGTCTTGAAATTTGCCTTGTCTTTTTGTTTGTATTACGATGCTGTGTTATGTAGCCTTCAGACAAATCTACAATGCGTGCATGCTTTGAAACTTGCCTTGTCTCTTTGTTTGTATTACGATGCTGTGTAATTCAGTCTTCAGACAGCTCTACAATATGTGCTTGCTTGGAAACTTGCCTTGTCTTTTTGTTTGTAGCTTGATGCTGTGTAATTCAGTCTCCAGACACCTCTAAATGGGTGTATGCTTGGAAACCTGCCTTGTCTTTTTGTTTGTAGCTTGATGCTGTGTAATTCAGTCTCCAGACAACTCTAAATGGGTGTAAGCTTGGAAACCTGCCTTGTCTTTTTGTTTGTAGCTTGATGCTGTGTAATTCAGTCTCCAGACAACTCTAAATGGGTGTATGCTTGGAAACCTGTCTTGTCTTTTTGTTTGTAGCTTGATGCTGTGTAATTCAGTCTCCAGACAACTCTAAATGGGTGTAAGCTTGGAAACCTGCCTTGTCTTTTTGTTTGTAGCTTGATGCTGTGTAATTCAGTCTCCAGACAACTCTAAATGGGTGTATGCTTGGAAACCTGCCTTGTCTTTTTGTTTGTAGCTTGATGCTGTGTAATTCAGTCTCCAGACAACTCTAAATGGGTGTAAGCTTGGAAACCTGCCTTGTCTTTTTGTTTGTAGCTTGATGCTGTGTAATTCAGTCTCCAGACAACTCTAAATGGGTGTATGCTTGGAAACCTGCCTTGTCTTTTTGTTTGTAGCTTGATGCTGTGTAATTCAGTCTCCAGACAACTCTAAATGGGTGTATGCTTGGAAACCTGCCTTGTCTTTTTTGTAGCACGATGCTATGAACTTCAATCTCCAGACAGCTCTTATGAATATTGGTTTCACAGATGTGTTTTTTGTTTGTTTTGTTAACTGGTCTCGGAATATCGGTCACAAATGTTGGCCTCAAAGTAAGGTACTGGTCCACATAACTGTCCAGGAATTATTGCCGCATACAGACGGATTGACGGACGCGCAGACAGACTAGGTGGTCAAGTGATCATGCTCTTTAATCATGTTTGTTCTTTTTTAATTGGGTCATATTTGCCGACTATTTTTTTTCTTTGTTTTCACTTTTCAAACATTTCACTCTCATAACCAAGAAAAAACATCATTTTTCAGTATATACGAAAATTAAAAATGCAAACGACTGTCTATGACTACCAATTCCATATGTCATCTTGTTGAGGTTTGACTGAGACTGACTTGTCTGAGATAACCTTTTGGAAACAGAATAGACACATGTGTCAAGACAAGGTGAAATTCAATCAGTCGAACATTTCCTACCAAAAATGCCACCGAACCGAAAAAATACTTTAAGGTAAGATAATTTTTCCTGAAAGTATTCCTATTTTATTTCAATTTTATGACAAAATCGCCTACTTTTCCACATTTTTCAAAAATGGATGCTTGACTTAAAGGGGCTGTACTCCGTGTGATAAAATAGCGGAAAAAAAGAGAAAATTGTCGAAAACTGACATAAACTTGGCATCGATGTGTACAATGCATTGAAACTTACTAACTGAAGTACCACATAGTTTACAATTTATTTAAGTTTAGCAGTTATTTCGTATGTTTTCATTATTTTTTTCTGGGTATGTCTACCAGGTAGAATTCATTCCATACGCATGATTGGCTAGTCGGTGTTATCACGTGATAATACCGAGGTTGGTGTATACCTTAATTATGTCACCCAATTAAAATTTGCCGTCGTAGCTCAGTGGATACGACGCTGGACTGCAATTTTGGAGACAGTGGTTCGTACCCGGTCTCCGTCACACTATTTTTTTACATTTTGGTGTGTGTTTTTACAATTTTGATATCTAAGCGAAACACATTCTATTATATAATTGTCCTGAGATTCGTTACAGAAAAAAACTTTTTTTGTGCAAATCTGGTGTACATTCCCTTTAACGCTGTTCATGTCAATATGGTGCATGTGTCACAGTTATTGCAATTTGAAATAAATAGCTATTCTCCAATATGTATCTCAAATAACACAATTAAGTATTTTTTTATTAAATATAAATTGAACATGATTTTAGGTTGTCCGGTAAGCCCAGTGGCAAGCACACTCGCTTCTCAATAAGGCGACCCTGGATCAATTCCCAGGCTGGGCACATATGAGTTTGGTTCGTTGTCACCAAGCCGGACAAGTGTTGTTGTTTTCCGGGTACTTCTGTTTTTCCTCGCAGCACATGACCACACTCTCGTGACTTAGTATAAGTTATCATATCTTTCTTCACAGTCGTTGTAAAATATTATTATGATGTTTAAACTAAATTGAACAGGAAATATACATGTAGAGCAAACACTGGTTTAATATATGTGACGAAAGATGTTGATAATTTTGTATTATTTTATTGATAATATTGTTTATATTCAAGGCGATGTCCATTTAAATCGTCTAAATACACAAACTAAATACTGTGACTTCCAATACTTGTTATTTAAATTACATAAGATTTTGCTATTGGCCGGCTGATCATTTGGCTGTGTATTGGTCAAATCCAAGCGGCGTCTTGTAGTCTCGGACCGGAATTAATCTCGGCTGGAGACTCTATAAATTTCGTTAAGTCACACAATAGATATTCCTAACACCGTCAATGTTTTGTAAGCTTTCGCGTGAAAATCCTTTAACTATAAGTACAAATGACCACGGGGTTCTGGTAGTCCAGTAATGGTGTTACCAGACACTGGTCAGTTGCATGGACTGACCAAATTGCTGTTTTGCCGATAAAACATTATTCAGAACTTTTTGTTAAAGTTAACAACGTTGTTGACGTCATAATTGTTAACTTTTAAGTACGAAATATTTTATATTGTGATGATATATTTAAGTAAAACAAGCGTAGCTGAAATATTTGTCTCAATACAATGTGCTTGTGTAATGCAGATAAAATGTGTGTCCATAAAACTTTCAGAGTACAATGTTTTTGAAAGTTAACAACGATCCAGTTAACAACGTTGTTAACTTTAACAATCTTCTGAACAATTGACCCACTGGCTGCTTAATACTTTAAGTGCGAATGGTGTTCTAGATTACAAATGCGTAAGCTGCAGTTGCCATAGTTATTTTTGTGAGATATATCTTGTCAGAATCTGTGTTACTTGCTTTTGCAACTCTAGGCGGGAACATGTGTAAATAACTTAGGTATACATGAATAAGCTAATAAGCAAACCCCTGTCTTGAACAGTGTCGTAATTTGCGGCACTTCGTCAAAGAGATTAAAAAGAGGAATAATGCTAATTAATAAAACGAGCGCTTGTAAAAGGTGCACCAATAAAGCCATGACAAGTTGTATCATTTGCCAAACGAATTTTCGAAAAAAAATCTCACTTGAACGAGGGTTTGGTTTGATCCAAGACATATTATGCATTTATTTAAGGTGTGATTAAACTCATGGCGGGAAACAAATTATCAATCCCCAAGTTTTATTAATACAACAAAACCCTTAACAAACACTTACACAATATCTTATCGTAAAATATGCTCTTAGTTGAGAAAAGATACATTCTGGGGGTTTTAATAACAAAATATATATTGTATATAAATTATTTTCTTAACCATTAATAAACTTTTATGAGCCACCTTTAAATGGGAATCGAAAAGAATGGTATCGCAAGCTCAGTTCAAACACCTATTCCGATACATTTACTGTGTCAAAACTAAAAAAGTCCGGGTCCATATTCACGGATGCGAAACAGTGGCTCCAGCATTTTTAGGAGCTGTGTATAAAAAGAACCAATAATACCTTTAATAATGATGTCCGCTTTTTTTTTGCTATAGCTCGGAATGTCCGCTTTTTTGCTATAGCTCGGAATGTCCGCTTTTTTGCTATAGCTCGGAATGTCCGCTTTTTTGCTATAGCTCGGAATGTCCGCTTTTTTGCTATAGCTCGGAATGTCCGCTTTTTTTGCTATAGCTCGGAATGTCCGCTTTTTTTGCTAAAGCTCGGAATAGTCATTGGCTATTTTTATATACAGCTCATTAAAGAGCTGGAACCACTCCTGTGTTTGTGTCTGAGGCTCAAAAAAACTAAATTTTTCAATGTTACAAAATATCTATAATATAACTGTATCTATAATATAACTAATTTCGGCAGAAGATTTGTGGCTTAATGTAGAATAGATTATGTGTTATTTGTAATAGCATTTTTACCATCTTTGCTCCTGTTTTAACATTTTTACAACACATTTGAAATTTTGCATTTCTGAGTCTGAGTCTCAAATTCAGACTCAAGACTTTAGTGAATATGGGCCCTGAGACTTCCACAAAGCCAGGTAGTGTGGCTATTGGAGAATATATTAATATTTTAACATACTTTTGTGAATGTGAAATAGTTTTACCTCGGTCGACTTTTGCCATTCCCGATTTGTAATCTTGATATTAATTAAAATGTATGTTGGATGAAACGATTCCAATCAGTTTTATTGCTTGGAAAAAGTTTTAGCGCCATTGACGTGTGTAGGCCTACAATGATCTTGGATTTGTTATGTTTGAATAAACGCACTGACGTCTGTTCACTCCGGTTTGCATTTCTTTAACCGTTACTTCTTTAGCCTCGCATTCTGGCACTGATTCTGCTCCATTCGTGCCGTGCCCTATTTCAAATGAACGCTATAGCTGTCTTCTGCACAATATTTAATAGTACCATGAATCGCCAATGTCATGCATGCATACTGTGTACGTTACATAGACAGGGTTTATAAAAGTTACGGGCCGATTGTGCAGAACTTTGTTTAAAGGAATGAATTGCGGGCTTGATGTCATTATCGGGGTATGAACGCAATTGGGCTGGTCAAAGTGTGTGGAGTCCGAAGGACTCCACGAGTACTTTGACCAGCCCAATTGCGTTCATATCCCCGATAATGACATCAAGCCCGCAATTCATTACTTATATTTACACCAAAAGTTCATTATTTCATTCGAGAATTGTTAAAAAAACTTAATTTCATTTAAAAAAAACTTTCAGTAACCCATTCCAATAGAACGAGCCGACTCTAACCGGAAACATTTTTTAATGACGTCACAATATCGCGGGAAAATATCAACCACTTGAAATCACTTTTAAACGTAAAATTCAAACAGTTATGGCAACTACACATTTAAAATTTAAAAAAACCTAACACTTTCTAAAATGTTGATTTATATTTTACGGGACCTTCTGACACAATACAAACAATAACAAGATCAATATTTTTCATGTTTATTGTTATGCAATGAATTGCGATCCGAACATATCCGAAGCTGTTGCGTTCATCGATTGATGAACGCAATTGCTGAAATGACGTTCGTTAGAGGAATGGAAGTTGAGGTGTTTTGTTAAAGACAACAACGTGATTAACGACGGCGTTGTTAACTTTTAAACGTGAAATATTTGATGACGTGCTCATAGATTTTAATGAAACAAGTACAGATAAACAGTGGTCTCAAATCTTGTAGGAAATACTGCAGAGCACTTGTGCATCCAATGAACTTTCAGAGCAGTTAAGAATTGAAAGTTAACACCGATGATCTAAGCAACGTTGCTTACGTTAACAAAGTTCTGACCAATCGGCCCATTGACTTAAATTTACTTGTGTCTATGTTCATTACACAATATGCATGATATTGGTGATACATGGGACTACCACACATTTTTTGTGTAGAAGAAAGCTATAGTGTTCAGTTTAACAGTCGGCCCATTGTCAAAGAAACACATACACTCTCAAAAACGAGATATAAGCAAAACTGCGAGCCTACACTACACCAAGTTGTACAGTGTCACTTTTGCATTTGAAAGCTAAATCTAAATCTAATGTTAAATAGAATTATCGTTATGCATCGAATAAAACACAGCTTTGATACAAAAAAACGGATGTTTCTTGAGCTTTTGCTCATTTTTTTGTGCTGTTGCTCAAAACGTTGTTTCAGTTAGAAATATCAGTCATAATGTGAATCATGGTGATGCTGGTTGTTACTTTAACGGAATAATAATAATAATAATAATAATTAAAATGCCATTATCAGACACAAACCCATTTTACATTTATATTTGTCATACAATTAAGAATGATTATTAGTCAATATTTCATGCAATCAATGAATATATCAAGCTCTTTTCCATTAAGAGTCAGAAAGAGTCACCAACGGAGAGTAAAGAATTCGCATCGTATCCGTACCAACCGCAAAACGCATCGTATACAGTTAACATGGATGGGCATTCATGTTAAAATTGTGGTGTACTGTCGATTGAGTCACGACTTTATCTCAACGAGACGTCACCCAGAGCAATTTTCTGGACGTATCTCGGAATCTGGAATTTTGTGGGTTTCCATCATTAAACCCTGAAAATGCTTCACAATATCCTGGAGCAAATACCAGTAATTCGAAAACTCATGACGGCGCATGATATGTTTTAAGCCAAGGATATTTTTAAGACTCTAACTGTTTACGACAATTTCCTTCTGGTTTTTATTAGAACAGAATGCTTTACGTAAAACAATTTCGTCGCCGCATTAATTGAACATGGAAATTTGATGGACAATTTTTCATCAGAATGGTTTCCTTAATGCTTCGAAAGCAATAAAATTCTGTCCTGTAAATTGGTGAAACTCACCGTAAATCATTGCGCAACAACATTGCCCGGACTCTTTTGGAGAGCGGCGTTTTAAGAAACGCTTAATATCTGACGGTAGGAGAGGAATTGGCCTTTTGCCCTCTTCAATTAACACTGCTAGTGACAAGATAATCCTTAGTTATGGATAAAATGTGAGCGACTAATCGACTTTTTCTCTAAGGACATCATTTCCAAGCTTTAGAAAAAAACAAAAAAAAACGGTGGAGTTTGTTTTATTTAAAGAGGTTGAAGTGCTTTTTCAGAGCAAAAGAGTTCCTACCGCTGCTAATTTACAAGGGTTGATCCAAAATAACGCATACATTTTTATACAGAACAGACAGAACATACAATAGAATGTTCGACACGCCATTATAAACACAACACACAAACTTGTATGCATGAAAGAAACTATAAATATTTACTCAGTATATTATTTACAATCATGTTGTACAAAATAAGGAAAACTATAGATAATATGATCATATTTTTTTTATAGATTCTCAATTTTTTAACAAATATTTTTGTGGAAATTATAGGTTGTAGGATCGACCCAATTTAGAACGTGGAAAAGGATCTATATGTGTCTGGCATTTTTTAACAAATACACTATTTTTCCATATCAACATTAGTTTAAACGTGAGAAAATGTGCGTATCTCAGCTAGTTTTTACAACAAAGTTCTTATTTAATTGAAATCTAGATTGCAATCAATTCATGAAAAATTTGACTTTTATCTACACTGTCAAACATCAAGCTTACTTTTCCCATTGGTATCATGCGCCCATTTTTCAAACCTTTCACCAAGGTAACCGTTAACAGTCAAAACGCATTGAAAACTGCAAAATTATGCACGCAAAGAACAATTTGAGACCTCTAAATTGATAGATTTCAATAAAACTGCCACGTCCTAACGTTAATATGGTAATTACTACTTGATAAAGTGGTCAGATTTGACGCCTCGGATGTCCAGTGTCGACATCGCTTGTAATCATGGGGAAAATTACGTTAAACTGACCTGAAAACCACAAAAGCATCTTCATCTCTGGTCTAGTGACTCTTTTATATGAAAGGGAGATAATTTTGAATGGAGAACACACCCGATTTCCGTAGAAGAATCGGATCGTTCGGATGCTTTCGGGTTTTATGGTTGACAGTAGGGTGTCCGTCTCAAACCGAGGCTCGTGATGAATATATATTAAACTTCCATTGGAGCACCTTTCTTGTTATTATTCATAGGCACATGCAATTATTCTCATACAGTTATTTATCAAACAGAGCCAGCTTCAAATATTTTGTTAAAGAGTATTTTGGCGCAAAAAACGCAATCTACAATTTAAATGTAATATTTGACCATACGACCAAAATTTGCAAAGCAAGACAAGATTGTTCTGTCGTCCTCAGAAAGTCTAAGTTGCGATTTTGTGCCCGAGTAGACAACAGAACGGTTCTGCTGTTAATCGTTTGTGAAACATTTCCTAATTGAGCGCACTTATCCGGCCTAATATCTGGAAGAAAGGCGTGTGCTCTTGGTTAACCATGCTCCTCTTTGCGAATAATTTGTTAAATGAAACAGTGCTATTTACCGTTCACTTAGAAGTCATATTTACATAGGACATTGGAATATTCAAGAACAACTTTATGGCCAAACGCTTGATATAGATAATGGATGTAATCTAAAATGCTAGGAGGTTTTTTTTGCATGCATATTTTTATGGTGATTTTACTTACTTACATTTTCAAATATTCGGTTATTTTAGTTTGCTTATGACGAACATGGACATGATATAACCTTAGAATTATAGCTGTTTTTAATGTATGCGTCCTCACAAAAGAGGTAATGAGTACGGGCTCCAACACGGACGCATTATTTTGGGATCTCAAAATGAACACCAGTGTTAGTTGCTACGCAGAAAACGGGCTCAAGAAATGTTCATTGCAGCTTCACATTCGAGTTATTTAAAAAAAAAAGAACCCAGTCGAACCCCTTTGGCTCGAATGCGCTTTGCTCGATTTCCTAGTTGGCTCGAACTAGTTGTAAAGGTCTGATTTCGTTATACTAAGGGTAAACAATCCCGCCTGTCTCGAATTTTCAGAGGTTCGAGGTATTTACGCCGGTCTCTGGGAATTCGAGCTAACGGTTTTTTTTTCTGTAATATAAACAAGGATAGAAACAAAGCAACTATATTTCAATGATTTTCAGTCGAAATGTAGATCATGTTTAACAAAGTCTCAAATAATAAAAGCACGCGTGCTGGGCCTCCAGCATTCCGTTGAGATTCGTTGGGTTGTTTGTTTGTTTGTTTTTTCAACAAAAACGGATACATTTCCAATGAAATACTTCTGATGGCATTTCATTGAAAAAGAGGGAAGTCACAGTGCATCATGGTATATTACTATGGTTTTATAACAAAGCCCTTTTGCGCCAAAGGTCTTCTTTCATTGTAACCGTTGTCGATGGTTACTTCGTTAAAAGAAAATCTACTGTATCTGACACTCCCCTAGCAGATAATGTCGTGATGCTCCCGCCAGGAATGCTGTTAACAACTTGATCCCACATAAACCCCTAATTAATCGCCCTATAACAGTGTCCCCATCCCATTGTCGTCGTTGTTTCTTGCAGGTCAAACCCGTTGGCTAAAGGGGTAACACTTGCAAACGAGCAAATCCTCCTTGATAGAGTACTTTAGCGATCATGTTAGTATCGCCACAAAAGCGGAAGATGGGCAAATAATTTGAATTTATGGTATTGCAGCTTGTTTCCAATGCCATAAATGCGCACTTTGTAGGAGAGACCGTCAATTTCTTGGGATAATGAGCAGAACATTGTCGTGCTAAAGAATATATCGTATGCAAATTGATGCTTGAGTTTTTTTCAAAATGTTAAAATAGGTTATAGTGGATATATTGTATAACCATATATGTGGCTTACTTTTTTATCACATGGTATATAAAACAACAGCCCTTATAGTAAAATATATTTTCCTTATTTTAAAATTTTGGAGACAAATAAATGACTGAATGAATGCATGAATTAATTAATTTATGAATGAATGAAAATGAATGAAAATGAATGAAAATGAATAAATGAATGAATGAATGAATGATGAGTGAGTGAGTGAGTGAGTGAGTGAATGAATAAATGAATGAATGAATGAATGAATGAGCGAGCGAGCGAGAGATAGAACGGACGGACGAACGAACGAACGAATTAATTAACTTATGAATGAAAGAATGAATGAGTGATTTAATTAATAATATATTACTTTATTAATTAAATATATGAACGAACGACCGGACGGACGGACGAACGAACAAACGAATGAATGACATAAATATATAAATAAATAAATAGGTAAATAAATAAACAAGTTTTCCTGTACAGTGCCTTCAAAATCCTGTCTCAAAACATACACGATGCGTCTAATCCAGGATTATGACGCTTTGACGCTGTCCTTTGACCCCCTAACAAAGACATTGCACCCCTTCAAAGATGGACAAGGGCAGAGGTGTGACGCCGAGACCTCGCGGACAAGTACGACACACATTTACTTTCTAATCCGAGAAAGAATTCTTCTGCTTCATTTTCCTTGACCGGAGGAGCAGAAAAAATCTATGATAGGTTTAGCGCATTGTTTGAAGAAAAGTCAAGTTTTTGGTTTTGGGCACATAGAACTGTTACAGGGTTTCGGTTCATGATTGCTGGACAAAGGAGCCAATGTGCACATCCACTTTACAAGCGGAATTAAGAAACTGTGCATGCAAATATACGAGTTCTAAAATAACCCCACAAAATAGCCATGTTTAAAGATGACTTAATTTTTAAAATTGTCAAAGGCTTTGAGGTAGCATATCTGTTCCACAGTTACATTATCATTCATTTTTCATATAAGTTCAGTTTACACCTTCTAATTATCGAAAGACTTCATGTTATTTAAGACATATTTCTTAAAGTGACACCCTTATTCAAAATCAATACATACACAGTCATGTATAACAAACATACATTTTGAGTGATAAATATTTAACTACTTACTGTAAAATGCATTTATGGAAAATACTAATAACTGATAACTAGATTCTAACCGTGTATTTATAATAGCTGAAAACGCAAAACTATTAAATGATTGGTAAGTGCTAAAAGATTTACTGATCTACTATCGTCTCATAAGGTAGAAATATCGTGTTTTCTGCACATTTCTTCCGAATTAAACTCGGTATCCCTTATAAGAGCCATTGTTTTCAACATTTATTCATCCTTTTGGTATATGAAAACAATTGAATTGATTGTGAAAATTTCTATTTGGGAGAAAGAGTGCATCCTTATTAGTACTATTTCTTTTCCACTGTAGTATATATTGAATAATATTTAACACATCGACCCTTTGATGTATATTTTAACAAGTGTTTGGCACCCTGATGCTGATAAAATTCCCAATTAGTGACGATTTGTCATTTAGTTATGTCAGCGCACGTCAACTGCTTAGTACATTAATTGATTTTAACGGTTCAAATCTTATCAAGTGCAAACATTTTATGCCCTTAGGTATTTCAAACTTTATATCGTATCGATCTTGATGTGTTATTTAGGAATTTTTTAAATGTAACATTTGCAAGCGTATGTTTTCAGACTCTAAGAATGATGCAAACGTGCAATGGAAATAAGTATTACTTTGACTAATACTTATTTTAAAATGCTTTACTTTTTTTTTGTTTTAGCATC
This sequence comes from Mya arenaria, assembly GCF_026914265.1. Taxonomy (NCBI): domain Eukaryota; kingdom Metazoa; phylum Mollusca; class Bivalvia; order Myida; family Myidae; genus Mya; species Mya arenaria. The sequence goes on from NC_069125.1 coordinate 31,971,720, forward strand.
AACGTTATGATAAGTTATTGATGAATAAATTTGTATTATTATCCTCAACAAGTATAGTATATATCTTGTGTTGTTAATAAGTCAACATAAACTTCAGTTCTGTTCTGTTCATATTTTCCCACAAAATATCCTATTTATTACAAACTCGTTAGAGAATTTCCCACTGGCGGATCCAGGTGCAAGGGACGCATCCGGCACTGCACTAAAGTTGACTTTTTATTCCAACATAGGAGAAACAAGGGGATAAAGTACGCATAAAATGCACCATTTCTGACTAGAAAGTGTTAACATTGTCTTTTGGGAGTACCCCCAACCCTCATGACAAAATTTTAAACCAAATAAATTTCGGTTCTGAGAGAGGGACACACGTCAAAAACGTCCCTTCTTGTGTCAAAGCCTTGATTCGCCCTTGTTACCTACCACATTGCATGGAATGCGCTTTATATGAATTGAATTTTCATATACAAAATCGGCTTTTAACCTTGCGGAGGGTATCATAAAGCAAAATAATCCAGCCCCGGGACTTTTGTATGCGTTTTCAAATACCGATGTATCGCATTTCGGACCATTATCACATTTAACCTCCATGCTGTGTAATCACAGGGCGTGTACCGCTTTTCTTTGGAACTGGAACGGAATTATATCACCTGCCGGCTTATACACGAGCCGTTGAAGATGACGACGAGCACAAGTTGACAAGAATTATGAAAATAACTTGTAATTCAGCTAAACCTGACAAAACTGGTACTTAATAGTATCCGCCAATTGACAACAATTACAAGACGTTTGCTAAATAATTATGTGTTAGCCTGTAATTCGCCCTTCCTGTACTGGCTGGGGGTTTAAACATTCGGAACATCTCGGCCGTTTTTCATCGAAAACAACCTCGTATGTATGCCGGTTCATCAGTAGAACTAGTTCGCGAAATTTTAAATAATAGTATTAATCAATTGTATTGTTTTAACGTGTAATTTGTAATAATAAGTTCAAACTCATTCCATTGAAGTGTATAATTCCATAAATAGTTAAGATTCTCAAGAGTAAAGTCATTGAGTTTAATTGCTAAAATGAAATTACTACGCGATCTATTTGCAGCTTAGTTAAATGTAAAGATTTCTGACATTGTAAACCATCCATATACATCCGAGGTTGTTTCAGATGAAAAGTGGCCGAGGTGTTCCGACTGGGGTTTCAAAAAGCCGGACAGGAGAATATTTTGTAAACTTCATGTTGGAGCTTGCCAGTAGATGGGGGTACCATCTTAATGGTTAATAAAATAATTGTAATGGAATAAAAATCATATTGTCCAATACTAATATCCGAACAATTTATTTGTTTTCTTTACATATCTGTTTTGTAAATATTACCATTCCGATATGTTAATTACTTCAGCAAACAGTTTTACCGATCAATTGCTGTTAATTCCACCAATGTCATTGTTAAGAAAATATCAAGTCTGTTTATTGTATTTTAGAAGCGGATCTTATCTTTTCTGCAAACATTTTCAAGTGAATAAATCTTTTAATTCACTTCTTTTCTGCCTTCTTGAATTTTCAATATGAACTATCAATGACAAATTTGTTTTAACAATTTTCTGCCAAGTTGATTACAAGTCCTTCCAAAACAAACAATTAACAGGGATGACTTCGAAATTATCCTTTTTACGAAATCGATTCGTGCGCTGATCTGTTAGTCAGGCGAACATCTTGAGCCTAATTTACAATGTCTTACCAGCTTTAGATATTAATAGTTTGGCCATAAATAACAACTTTGAAAATTTAAAGGTTTGGTAGGTTCCATATTTAAGTAATAATTAATATTAAGATCAATTGTAGAACGAAATACTACCAACCAGTTTCATATTATCAGTATCATGTCATTGTGTTGACATGGAAGTGTATACCTATGTTATATATACATTACCGGCAAACTTATACATTGATAAAATACATGTACGTTTAAATACAAACCAAAAGGGTGAGAGTGGCTGAGCCTCTCACCAAAGAGGTTTTTGGTTCGATCTTTAAGCAGAGGTACTTTTCATGGCTCCCAGAAAGGACACAGTACTGGTTTCTACCTAGGAAACGGACTTGAGAGTGATTTATGTCAGCTTTCAGCTGTGTTCAAAATTGAGCAAAAATGAATTTATATACATTAAATACAACCTTGATAAAAAAATATGAAGCTATATGTATACGTATGGAACATTCCTTTTACTCATGTTGTGGGAATAGAGTGGTCAGTTTGCCCTGTTTTATCTTGATTAAAGAATTACAGTAGTTAAAATATTTTCGCAGACGTAACAATTGTATCAGTTAATCAAAGTGCCGAACTACATGGCTCATTTCCTGTGCTTTGTTCCTTACGCAAACTCGGTCACTTTAGAATAAAACACGAACTAAACATCATTATCGTTACCATAGAAAGCGACTGTTGATATAAATTAAAATGTCATTGGTCACATAAATTTCGCTGGCCAGATTCCATCAAAGTATGTCAGGTATTGCGCAAAGCAAAAAAGCAGGGGCGTGTTGCTAATTTGGGGCTACAATGGACAGTAATTTCCTGTCACCTGAGCTTGCACAAAGCAGCAACAAGGGGGATAGAGTTGCTTATGACCATCATACTATTACATAATCATACACAAACACTATTAGGGGGTAAATAACTCCATTTGAAACCACAACTGCCCTGTCCTTCTTGGCTGACCACAGCTATGTGTGATATTTAAATGTTTAAATGATTTAAACCTCTTCAAATGACCAGGGAGGGTCTGTTTAGCTTAAAAGTAACTGACCAATTAAAGAGTGTTAGACGAGTGTGATTTAAGTTTCACTACATACAATGTGTTTTTTTCTTTGATACAAATGACTTTAAAAGCAATGACTTGCCAGTAGGCATGAGAACCAACATGATTCTACAACTTACCCATGAATAATAAATGGTATACTTATATAATGTAATGGAAACTACAAGAACAGGTTCAGCTCCCACAAACCTACCCTGATACGGGATCAAAGGCTAGAATCAAAACAGACCACCGAACAAAAGACGTACAATATATTGCAGACAGTTCACATGCACATAATATATTATATCAATGAACCATTGGGTAACTCGTGAATATCTGGGTAACCGCCTGTGAGGATTCACTTTAATATGTCTTCTAGTCAAATGTACGAGTAGTACGCAAAGAAATCATACGGCGATGTAAACTACAGGGACTAGCACAGTAGCCGAACAATGGCTTATCACCTGGAACCAATTTCTCGAAACTTCTTAAGCTTTACAGGCTTAAGTTGCTTATTTCATTGAGCCAAAATACGTACTTAAATTGGATTTTGATCAATATTTAATGGTTTATTGTGATTATCATAGAAATAATTTCTACCTAAAGTATTAACAATCTTAAAGAAGTTGATATTACGCAAATTATTGAAAACAATTAGTGAGCTTAGCTTAATCCTGTTATAAGGGACTTAAGAAGTTTCGAGAACATGTGGCCTGGTGTTTATGGGTACGCGGCTAAAGGTGGAACAGTCACTCAATGAGACACACACTATGGCGCAGATAACATACACATTAAAGAATTGTTACTGATGCTTGTTGGGGTGACCGCCCTGGAACGGTAAGCGAAACAGAAGTTAACTGGGGAAGGGGAGGGGGTGGCGGTTTCCCGCTTAAGGAATACACAACCTTTCAACATTTATTAACAAAGTGTTTATATGTACGGTAAACCGTCAGGCACGAATACATCACAATCATGACCACGTAAGACAATAAATACGATTGATTAATGTTTCGTATTAATGAAGCAAGCTATCTTTTACTAACTTTTGGAGCACCAACTTCGAAGAGTCAATGAACATACTAAGGATCAAGGCCTAAAACAAAGTTCCCAATCACACACATCTACTCTTCCATTTGGTTGACAATGGGTGATTTGTTTGTCACTGCATTCGCAACTCGTAGATTAATATTCGAATTTAACCCACTTTTAACAATTAACATTTTTTTTATACTTATTTAGATTTGCCTAATTGTCAAGACACCTGACACGAACACCTTCGAGGCCGCTTCCTGAAAAAAATGGATTGGTATTCAATATGGAACTAAGGCAATATTATGGCCATACATCATAGACTTCATTTACTTTATAGGTCCGTTATTTAACAGACAAAGTCCGATTAGCTACATTGTTCGTAGATCTAATAAGAGATCAATTTTGAATACCACCCCAGACCCATGTATATGAACGATCTCAAGTCTGACTTTTCACTCATAATCACATAAGTGAAGGTTTTAAATGTTGAAGTATATAAATATCAGTGAAATACGGGCAATCTGTACAGCGATGTTCACTACCAATGCTCTGTAAGACGGAAATAAATTTAAGATTCGCAGATTTTAGCCGTTAGTAAATAGGGACTGAAGACCGCTCGTAAATTTGGTCCCTTGTGTCCCTTTGAAACGCAAAGAGAACGTGTCCCTGAAATGGCCCGAACATACGACCTCTAAGATGAGAGGACACAATTTGCACTTTTCTATTCACGTTTATTTTGTTTTGTCTTGTATGAGTCCGTATATGTCACTTATTTGACTGATGGTCCTTGTCCCAATTAACAAGATCATTTAAGGTCTTTGACTCCTGGTCTTGTTGACGAAAAGGGTTGTTTAACACCCCCGTTAATTTACATTTTACTGAACGTTCCAAGGCGGGACCTAACAATCCTTGATAAACATACCTAGTTCTTTATATATAATATGTATGCACTGTGCTGTTTGTGGGATTTTGTGCTGTTCTTCCATGTTTCTTGTCTGTGACTTTTTGTTTTTGTGTTCTATGTCTTTGGCGTTTACCCAGTGCCATTAAACCGGGTTTATGTTTAAACTGTTTGCTACGGAGCTTGTTTCTGTTGTTTTTCACATAAGTATTGTCCCTCTAAACAATGTAATATTGCATCATCAACTTTCCGACTTCGTTTTACATGCCGTAGTTTGTTTTTTAAATAAAATAAATAAAGGAAATATGGTGTCTAGTCTTATTATGAAACACATGCATTTCCACATACTGGCAATATGAATAGATTTGTATTGGCTTTATGGCTTTAAGTTTATCTACAATGATATCATATTAATTGGCTATATACATGAATATCCATGCTTTGAAGAGATGGAAACCCTACCTCAAATTGTAGTCGAAATTACGACAATGTCAAAGTGGCCATGCACCCAGTGAAAATCTTTAAACGTTCCGCATTGTCATCGTGCAGGGACCCATACAGTCATACCAGTTGAACCCAGCTCTGGAATCCCCAACCTGAACATGGTAAACAACTCCTTGTCTCAAAGCAAAATAATTCAGCCCCCGGGACTTTTGTATGCGTTTTCAAATACCGATGTATCGCATTTCGGACCATTATCACATTTAACCTCCATGCTGTGTAATCACAGGGCGTGTACCGCTTTTCTTTGGAACTGGAACGGAATTATATCACCTGCCGGCTTATACACGAGCCGTTGAAGATGACGACGAGCACAAGTTGACAAGAATTATGAAAATAACTTGTAATTCAGCTAAGCCTGACAAAACTGGTACTTAATAGTATCCGCCAATTGACAACAATTACAAGACGTTTGCTAAATAATTATGTGTTAGCATGTAATTCGCCCTTCCTGTACTGGCTGGGGGTAACTTTAAACATTCGGAACATCTCGGCCGTTTTTCATCGAAAACAACCTCGGATGTATGCCGGTTCATCAGTAGAACTAGTTCGTGAAATTTTAAATAATAGTATTAATCAATTGTATTGTTTTAACGTGTAATTTATAATAATAAGTTCAAACTCATTCCATTGAAGTGTATAATTCCATAAATAATTAAGATTCTCAAGAGTAAAGTCATTGAGTTTAATTGCTAAAATGAAATTACTACGCGATCTATTTGCAGCTTAGTTAAATGTAAAGATTTCTGACATTGTGAACCATCCATATACATCCAAGGTTGCTTCAGATGAAAAGTGGCCGAGGTGTTCCGACTGGGGTTTCAAAAAGCCGGACAGGAGAATATTTGTAAACTTCATGTTGGAGCTTGCCAGTAGATGGGGGTACCATCTTAATGGTTAATAAAATAATTGTAATGGAATAAAAATCATATTGTCCAATACTAATATCCGAACAATTTATTTGTTTTCTTTACATATCTGTTTTGTAAATATTACCATTCCGATATGTTAATTACTTCAGCAAACAGTTTTACCGATCAATTGCTGTTAATTCCACCAATGTCATTGTTAAGAAAATATCAAGTCTGTTTATTGTATTTTAGAAGCGGATCTTATCTTTTCTGCAAACATTTTCAAGTGAATAAATCTTTTAATTCACTTCTTTTCTGCCTTCTTGAATTTTCAATATGAACTATCAATGACAAATTTGTTTTAACAATTTTCTGCCAAGTTGATTACAAGTCCTTCCAAAACAAACAATTAACAGGGATGACTTCGAAATTATCCTTTTTACGAAATCGATTCGTGCGCTGATCTGTTAGTCAGGCGAACATCTTGAGCCTAATTTACAATGTCTTACCAGCTTTAGATATTAATAGTTTGGCCATAAATAACAACTTTGAAAATTTAAAGGTTTGGTAGGTTCCATATTTAAGTAATAATTAATATTAAGATCAATTGCAGAACGAAATACTAACAACCAGTTTCATATTATCAAAATCATATCGTTGTGTTGACATGGAAGTGTATACATATGTTATATATACATTACCGGCAAACTTATACATTGATAAAATACATGTACGTTTAAATACAAACCAAAAGGGTGAGAGTGGCTGAGCCTCTCACCAAAGAGGTTTTTGGTTCGATCTTTAAGCAGAGGTACTTTTCATGGCTCCCAGAAAGGACACAGTACTGGTTTCTACCTAGGAAACGGACTTGAGAGTGATTTATGTCAGCTTTCAGCTGTGTTCAAAATTGAGCAAAAATGAATTTATATACATTAAATACAACCTTGATAAAAAAATATGAAGCTATATGTATACGTATGGAACATTCCTTTTACTCATGTTGTGGGAATAGAGTGGTCAGTTTGCCCTGTTTTATCTTGATTAAAGAATTACAGTAGTTAAAATATTTTCGCAGACGTAACAATTGTATCAGTTAATCAAAGTGCCGAACTACATGGCTCATTTCCTGTGCTTTGTTCCTTACGCAAACTCGGTCACTTTAGAATAAAACACGAACTAAACATCATTATCGTTACCATAGAAAGCGACTGTTGATATAAATTAAAATGTCATTGGTCACATAAATTTCGCTGGCCAGATTCCATCAAAGTATGTCAGGTATTGCGCAAAGCAAAAAAGCAGGGGCGTGTTGCTAATTTGGGGCTACAATGGACAGTAATTTCCTGTCACCTGAGCTTGTACAAAGCAGCAATAAGGGGGATAGAGTTGCTTATGACCATCATACTATTACATAATCATACACAAACACTATTAGGGGGTAAATAACTCCATTTGAAACCACAACTGCACTGTCCTTCTTGGCTGACCACAGCTATGTGTGATATTTAAATGTTTAAATGATTTAAACCTCTTCAAATGACCAGGGAGGGTCTGTTTAGCTTAAAAGTAACTGACCAATTAAAGAGTGTTAGACGAGTGTGATTTAAGTTTCACTACATACAATATGTTTTTTTCTTTGATACAAATGACTTGCCAGTAGGCATGAGAACTAACATGATTCTACAACTTACCCATGAATAATAAATGGTATACTTATATAATGTAATGGAAACTACAAGAACAGGTTCAGCTCCCACAAACCTACCCTGATACGGGATCAAAGGCTAGAATCAAAACAGACCACCGAACAAAAGACGTACAATATATTGCAGACAGTTTACATGCACATATATCAATGAACCATTGGGTAACTCGTGAATATCTGGGTAACCGCTTTTGAGGATTCACTTTAATATGTCTTCTAGTCAAATGTACGAGTAGTACGCAAAGAAATCATACGGCGATGTAAACTACAGGGACTAGCACAGTAGCCGAACAATGGCTTATCACCTGGACCCAATTTCTCGAAACTTCTTAAGCTCTACAGGCTTAAGTTGCTTATTTCATTGAGCCAAAATACGTACTTAAATTGGATTTTGATCAATATTTAATGGTTTATTGTGACTATCATAAAAATAATTTCTACCTAAAGTATTAACAATCTTAAAGAAGTAAATATTACACAAATTATTGAAAACAAAATTAGTGAGCTTGGCTTAATTCTGTTATAAGGGACTTAAGAAGTTTCGAGAACATGTGGTCTGGTGTTTATGGGTACGCGGCTAAAGGCGAAACAGTCACTCAATGAGACACACACTATGGCGCAGATAACATACACATTAAAGAATTGTTACTGATGCTTGTTGGGGGTAACCGCCCTGGAACGGTAAACGAAACAGAAGTTAACTGGGGAAGGGGAGGGGGTGGCGGTTTCCCGCTTAAGGAATACACAACCTTTCAACATTTATTAACAAAGTGTTTATATGTACGGTTAAACCGTCAGGCACGAATACATCACAATCATGACCACGTAAGACAATGGAAAACAATAAATACGATTGATTAATGTTTCGTATTAATGAAGCAAGCTATCTATTACTAACTTTTGGAGCACCAACTTCGAAGAGTCAATGGACATACTAAGGATCAAGGCCTAAAACAAAGTTCCCAATCACACACATCTACTCTTCAATTTGGTTGAAAATGGGTGATTTGTTTGTCACTGCATTCGCAACTCGTAGATTAATATTCGAATTTAACCCACTTTTAACAATTAACATTTTTTTTATACTTATTTAGATTTGCCTAATTGTCAAGACACCTGACACGAACACCTTCGAGGCCGCTTCCTGAAAAAATGGATTGGTATTCAATATGGAACTAAGGCAATATTATGGCCATACATCATAGACTTCATTTACTTTATAGGTCCGTTATTTAACAGACAAAGTCCGATTAGCTACATTGTTCGTAGATCTAATAAGAGATCAATTTTGAATACCACCCCAGACCCATGTATATGAACGATCTCAAGTCTGACTTTTCACTCATAATCACATAAGTGAAGGTTTTAAATGTTGAAGTATATAAATATCAGTGAAATACGGGCAATCTGTAAAACGATGTTCACTACCAATGCTCTGTAAGACGGAAATAAATTTAAGATTCGCAGATTTTAGCCTTTAGTAAATAGGGACTAAAGACCGCTCGTAAATTTGGTCCCTTGTGTCCCTTTGAAACGCAAAGAGAACGTGTCCCTGAAATGACCCGAACATAGGACCTCTAAGATGAGAGGACACAATTTGCACTTTTCTATTCACGTTTATTTTATTTTGTCTTGTATGAGTCTGTATATGTCACTTATTTGACTTATGGTCCTTGTCCCAATTAACAAGATCATTTAAGGTCTTTGACTCCTGGTCTTGTTGACGAAAAGGGTTGTTTAAAACCCCCCGTTAATTTACATTTTACTGACCGTTCCAAGGCGGGACCTAACAATCCTTGATAAACATACCTAGTTCTTTATATATAGTATGTATGCACTGTGCTGTTTGTGGAATTTTGTGCTGTTCTTCCATGTTTCTTGTCTGTGACTTTTTGTTTTTGTGTTCTATGTCTTTGGCGTTTACCCAGTGCCATTAAACCGGGTTTATGTTTAAACTCTTTGCTACGGAGCTTGTTTCTGTTGTTTATCATATAAGTATTGTCCCTCTAAACAATGTAATATTGCATCATCAACTTTCCGACTTCGTTTTACATGCCGTAGTTTGTTTTTTAAATAAAATAAATAAAGGAAATTTGGTGTCTAGTCTTATTATGAAACACATGCATTTCCACATACTGGCAATATGAATAGATTTGTATTGGCTTTATGGCTTTAAGTTTATCTACAATGATATCATATTAATTGGCTATATACATGAATATCCATGCTTTGAAGAGATGGAAACCCTACCTCAAATTGTAGTCGAAATTACGACAATGTCAAAGTGGCCATGCACCCAGTGAAAATCTTTAAACGTTCCGCATTGTCATCGTGCAGGGACCCATACAGTCATACCAGTTGAACCCAGCTCTGGAATCCCCAACCTAAACATGGTAAACAACTCCTTGTCTCTCTTTGTTTTCCAGTTGTGTGGCCATATCATAATGTGTGCTCACAAACTTCAGATGTGGGGGATTGGTAGAGGAAAATGGGAAGGTATGTAAATTTATATATTATTTCAACTTACTAACCATCTGATAATTGTACAGAGTTATTATTTGATAAAGATTAATTATGCTATGTTCAGTCATAATGCTGAGTCAATGTTTTGTCTCAATGTGGGCGGAGGCCATCTAGTGGACTTTAGAAGGCGGGTATTTCTCAAAAGGCAGGATTTGACCGCCTACTACGAAATATACTTTGACATATTACCCTCCTCCAGGAGTTGGATTTAGACAACAACATATACTGTTTATGTAAATTACCATGGTGTGCTATACCTACCATTGTAAAATAAACAACTGGTTTCTAACTGCGGATTAATGAATAATTAATTGGTCAGGCGATTGTTCGTTCTGCTGAGGATCCATGTGCCATTTAATATGTAACATTTTTTTTATTATTTGGTTTTGGATGCAGTATCCATTGCGTCATGATTATTTTGATGAAATGTCTAAAACATAAATGAATTGATATATTTCTTTCATAACGTTAAAGTAATTTGAGTAAGGTAGCTACCAATAGAGATGTTATTTCATATATCCGAAACAATAGCACAGCACTGCAATGTATAATCAGAATAAATATCATGTTTGTAATTTATGTTTAAAAAGGTATTTTAAATAGTTCGATCTATACTTGTAACTATATGAAAGCACTGTTAATCATTAAAGCCGCCAAATTAAGGGACAATAATATTGACATAGTGCAATAGATTATATGTGGTGTAAATATATGCTCTACTATTTTATTTAAATATATGTGACATTGTATGCATTTTCAAGCTACTTAATTTTATTAAATGTATATGTATTTCATGCCAGTCTGTGTGTAACATATATAATTACATGCATGCATATGAAAAAAAGCTGTTTATACTTAATTCTTAATTAAGTATATGGTATGCATAGTTTTAGATAGTTTGATTTTCAACAGAGGACATTACATAACACACCGCATCACATAACAATACACAACACCATATATGTATACTGGTATACATTTTAGTTCAAACGGAAGACATAATCAAACATATACTTTTAACCAGATTAAAACACCAAAGATGATTTGTTTATTTGGAAGTAGTTGTTTAAGTTATTTTTAAGTTGCAAACACGACTTGCTACTTGGCGACCCTGGTTCTCTATAGAGCCCAAGGTTATTTACGAATTGTATTGAATCTTTGTAATGTTTAAATATTAGGACCGTGCGTGTTTTTATTCAGTATTTATATTCTGTATATTAAAAACTATACCTGTGTGTACTATATATTAATGCAATGAAACTAAGACAATAGTAATAGTGTTTAACGACACAAAATTAATATAAAACATACATAACAAAATAAAACAAACAAAATTAATACCACAGAAATCGGATTCAAGGCCCTTCAGCATCTTCCATTCACTTCGATAAGGGAATACAAAATTATATGTAAACACATTATGGGAGACATTTGAATAAGATTTATATTAATATTAAACTCTGGAACCATGGTAATTATTTATGTGAATACAAAATTATATGTTTGATTTTGCGTATTATTGTTTTTCATGTAATTTTGATCTTACACTTTTAACTTTTAATTATGATCTGTCATTCGGTCTTCTATAAAAAAACACTTTAAATGGTGAAGACGTACACGTATAGAAATATTTCAATCCAAACGTATTAACATGGCTAATAATGTTGAACAAATTATTACATATAAACAATAATGCAAACCCTTTTAAGTTTTGTATGAAGTGCAAGTAATTTTCATATCAAAATGGGCCGACTTTGATATAGGAAATTATACTCCATATTCCGCCGATATATAGGTGTCTTATAAGCCCGATGGGCCGGGTGTAAATGTAAAACTATTTATTATACAATATTATTATACTATGTTCACATGTCATTATAATAAACAACTTATTTACTTAATTACTAACTTATAGGAATTTGATTTGCGACTTCTGAATTATATGCATCAACATTCCAAGCACAATATAAAAAGAAAAAAAGGCAACATTATTAAGTATTTTAATATTACAATGAAAACAACACCGAAGAGCTACGTAGCTACAAATACTTATCATTAGCTTTTTACCCGAACATGCATGCAAAGATCAGAGTCTACTGGACACGTCGAAAGACACAACGTCGCAAAACAACAGACGCACATTACATAAATATTGAAATTTCGTTTTATAGCAATACATGTTGGGGAAACCGCCTTGGAAGAGTCCGTGAAAACAATGAATCCACTAGATGACGTCTTTATATTTTATAATGTTTACAGTAAAAACAAACATTTTCAGATATTTGAGGAGCGTATTTTGGAGACTGTGTTGTCTCCTGATAGTTTTGTGTTGACTGTCGGGCATGCCACTATAGTTCCTCTTGTATTATGAAGCAAGGTGTTAGAAATATATAAAAAAAAAAAACTGTTTTCGACTCTTAATGAAAATTTGTTGTCCGGTAAGCGCAATGATTAGCGAATTCACTTCTCACTAAGGGCCCCAGGTTCGATTCCCGACCTGGGCGCATGTAAGTTTGATTTGTGGTCACCGAGCTGAACAAATGGATTTCTTCCGGGTAATCCGGTTTCAACAACAGCACAATACCTCACTCTCGCGTAACATTGTGCCAACAAGAGTGATTGATACAATGTTACTTGTGTAACGTGCGACGGCAAACTAGCCCAACAAATCCCTTCAGAGAAATGCATGCTCGACCCTGAAGGGGTCCGCTGGCCTTGTTTGACGTCGCGCGTTACAAATGGTGGCAGCGGTGGGATGTTGACAACTGCCGAATTGGAGCTGCCTTACCCACGAGTTTCCAAGGCCAAGAGGGGGAAAGTAATGTAACGGCCCATTGTAGGCGGCGGATGTGCGTTCATAGTATAGCATTCCGTTATAGACGGAAGCACGTTCAAAGTGCGTATGTTTACTTGGTTGGTAATATGGAAATTAGCAAAGCCCGGGCTGTATGTAGATTGAGAATATACTGTATATAAAAACCAGTTCAACTCTTCAGGGTCGAGCATGCTTTTCTCTTAAGGGATCTGCTGACCTTCTTGACGTCGCACGTTACACTTGTTTCACAATCGTTGTAAAACAAAGACGTTTAAACTAATGAAGATTTTGAGATTCCTGGAGACACACACCTTAAGCCTCGAATCGTTCAGTGGATAATGATGAATATTCTTATAAATTAGGGCAAGTCATTGTTAAATTAATTAATGAAAAACTAAAGGGATAATCCCAGTAGCCTAAAGGCCCGGTCACACCGCCCGAACTTTGTTGGAGCGTTCCTTGAACGGTAGGGAGAGGGGACCGAATTTCGACAACGCTCGTCACCGCGCACAAAATGGGAAAAAATCGAAAACAAGGGCGTTGCCTTAGCGGTGAACCGCTGAAGCCGGCGTTGCTATAGCGTTGGCTTGACGGTAGCGAGCGGTAGCGAGCGTTGGTTTATTCTGGTCCCGCTCCGACACCTCCATACCAACGCCAAACCAAAGTTCATCACCGCAATTGATCGCTGCTTCAACGCTCGTAAAACGCTTACAACCGCCCTACCAAAGTTTGTGCAACGTTTAATCACCGCCCGGGCAAAGCTGGCGAAGCAGCGGTGGTCCAGCGTTTAAGATTTCTGCGTTGGCCTAGCGGACCCAAGCGTCCACGAACTTGCGTCTAGCGGTGCCAAACTTTGACTGGGCGTTGTTGGAACGGTGGTGAACTAAGCGGTGGCCGAGCGTATACGGCGTTGCCTTAACGGGGGCCAACTTCTGGTGAACGGTAACGAGCGGTGATGATTTTTTTCACCGCTCCAGGAACGCTCCAGCAAAGTTCTTGCGGTGTGACCGGGCCTTTACGTTTAAACAAGTTCCTGTTTAAAATCACATATAGGGGCCTCACAAAAGACACGGCGCTACAAGACAACACACGTTACATAACTATCATAATGTCACCAGTGATAAATCAAAATTATATAACAAGGAAAAAGTGAGTCTTTATTTAAAATATAATTGAAATACACGAACGTCAACTTGCGCGAAAGAATATGCTAAAAATACATTCACTCGATCTAGAAGAATGTGATATTTCCTCTGCGTAGAAAAACAACAATAAATTAAAAGTCCGATCTGATTTGCGACTTATTTTGATCTGCATGAATTGGGAATTTCGATGATTCCTCTAGTTCAGTACATTCAATTTAATTTGATTTAATACATGCCACATGCATTTGAAGGTTAGTTTGCTAGAACCAGCTAGTGCCATGTGTTTTCTATCGGTTTTGTAGATATTTTTAGGCAACATTTATTACCATGTGCGATGTTTTATGTTCTGACGTGTGTTTATCTTCTAACATCACATGCGAAGGTTTATATATATTTTTTTCCATGTGATCACATATGCATGTTTAAAAACAACAACAATAACATCAGCAATATTGGTTGAAATAAGAAACATTGGAGTCAATTTAATTGCGATACTGGTAATGAAAAGCACGACTATATTTGACTACTTGATATGTGTAATTATTTCTTACCAGTAGTATTTCATTTTAATACTGCATGATTAAGACATAAAACATGGAAACCTGAACAAAAATCCTTTTGAAACACACTTTTTCTGATACCGTATCACAGAGTAGACTAATGCGCATGCGCAAAACCACTTCCGCAGTACTACGCGAAAAAAAAATAGGACGCTTGTCGCGGAACTGAATTGCTTTCGTAAAGGAAACTATTATTACTATTTTTATTAAAATAAAAGGACTACTTTGTCTGTGAGAATGTATCACTATAGTTGCTTGCGTAAAGATACATCGCACTCAACCTTCGGTCAATTGCGAAATGGACTTTATGCTTGACTAAAATAGTACTCCCTTTATCCTTACTTAAAGAGAATATCGTTTGAGCTACAGTCAGACATGCTGTCGATATTTTTATATAATGAATGTATGAATACAGTCATCTTATACCAATCGATAGTTCATATAATAAAATATGCAAAAGTGTAAATCTGCCAATACATATATATACATTTAATGTTTTGATAATTTTTATATATCACAATTTGGCATTCCTGTTTACAGTAAACTTATATGGATAGATGAGGTTAAAAATAGAATCAACCATTTTTGTATTTTATAATAGCATAAATCCGTCCCAATCTCAAGGAATAATGCCGTTTATTTAAAAGATGCTTACATAACTTGGACACCGATAAATTTAATAGCAACACAACCATATCAACATCTCTCATACAATTGACACAGACCAACCTTTTCCCAAATCGATACGGTTTTTGCCAAATCAAGATATAACACCATCGACAAAACAACAGGCAGGCATTGCAAACACGATGTAACATATGGAATATCGTAGGAGTACAAATAAATAATTCATGAAGTGTTTGTGTCAGAGGATATCACAGGGGTTTTATATTATAATATCTTGTAATTCACATTACTGTTCATTGATCGTTCATGGTCCTTGAACCTTGCTGTATTTGCACTGAAATGCTCATATACATTGCCAAGGACTGTCTGAACCTTTTTCTGCCACTGGGTTCCAAAATTTAAGGTATACTTCTTCTGGTACATTTGATACAGTAAAACCGTCTACAACAGTTTTGTTTTATTTAACCTGCTAAGACAACTACTTTGCTCACCTTGTTGCTGGGTGACAAATGTGTTGTGAAGAGTAACCTTGAAAGCATAACATAAATACATGCATACAATAAAATAGCAGTGAAAGTTTCAATTAGACTTTTCACTGACAGTAATCATTTTTGAATTTAGGCCCGCACCGCCACCCCCGCCTTAAGTGGCCCAAGTTAACTGTTTTATGTCAATTTTGTGAAGCAAAAACAACAAAAAATAAACTTTCCATCTAATCCATATAAATTTCGGTTATGAGGGACCGGGTGCACGTCCAAAGTGGCCACCCGAAATCTCGCCCTCTCTAAAGCAATATCTTGGACCGCCCCTGGTAATTGTTATGGTATTCTATGTGCATGCTGACCGCAGTCGACTTCCGCAGTCGTGTTTTAGAATGTAAACCATATTCCAATATCCGCGAAAAGATTACAAAACATGAAAAAATAAGTAGAATTTTTATCTGATAATCATTTTATATTTCAATAGTCGAAATTAACTTTTCGGAAACAAATCTTAAAATTGGCTTGATTAAAATGTTTCATTTCCATGAAGAGAAGACGTTCAAATAGAAACAATATCAATTTAAAAGTTTCATTCTCCGTATGTTTTGCTGTATGACAATGTTTTTCTGCCTTTTAGTTAATTATTTGTTTTATAAAATAGAGTTTTGATATTCCGCACCCGCGTCTGCCGGCTACTTAAATAGTGTTGGGTCCACTACATGTGTCCGCACCAAATTCTATCCGCTCAAATCGCACAGTATTCAATTTTAGCGGACGCGGACGCATAAGGGAAACAATGGCAAAAGTTCTCGGGTCTGACGCAGATCGGATGCGCATGCGCATGCAGAAACATGGAGTAAGCCTAAAAGTATTTACGCGGACAACGGATGCGGACAGTTGAAGCGGACAGCGTGCACATGGAATACCGACCTTATTTTAACAGTGCCGACCTTTCCCGACAACGGCTTCAAAAGTATTATTTTTTTCAAGAGTCACTACGATTATTGTCATGATCACGAAGTACAAGAAAGTAAAGACACTGTGGACAAAATACGGGTCGACATTTTACATAATACACACATCACTTAGGCAAACACTCTTGCATATAAATAATTTCCCGAAAAGTCGCGTTTCGGAAGCGCAAACTCAACACCAGTCCGCATTTTAGATTCTCGGTCCGATTCAATCGGAACTCCTCGGCTAGTATCTCGAAACTTGCCGGAGATGGCCGAGTTGTTACGATTGGGTCCGATTAAGACGGTAAACTGCTCTATGAAACTATGTCAACTACAAGGACAAGGTCGGTATCCTCAATTCAACCAAGATCCTGTTAAGAGGCACAGAGATCAAGGCCAAGTAAACATCAATCAAGAGACAAAACTCGATACGACATTCTTCCCGTATATGCATTTATATTGTGTCGACAAGGCGTCGATAAGTTTAATCATATGTTATCACAGGGAACTTGTTTTCATGGTTGAGATATATTGTTCCAATATATGTTTTTGTCACTAAACGGAAAAATCTTTTCACAATTCTTCACCACTTAAATTTCCCATGAAAGTTTCGTTCTCAATAACCCTCTCACCCCCTATTGCTTTTGTCTTATGCAGCTGTATATTTTCAAACACATATTCATGTATCATATATGCTCTTTTTGGCATTAAACGAATTTATTGTGTATTACGTAGACGCATTTTGTCTAATATTCACAGATCGTGTTTGACATTATGAACATCCGTTTTTGTCCAATATACACTGATAGCGTTGGTACTACGTAGATGCATTTTGTCAAATACACTGATCGTGTTTGCATGACGTAGATGCTATTTGTCATTTATATATACACTGATCGTGTTGACATTACGTAGATGCGAATTGTCCTGTATACATTAATCTTGTTCGCATTACGTTGATGCGAATTATCCTGTATACACTAATCTTGTTTGCATTACGTAGAAGCATTTTGTCCTGTATACACTGATCGTGTTGGCATTACGTAGATGCGTTATTACATATACACACTGATCGTGTTGGCATTACGTAGATGCGTTATTACATATACACACTGATCATGTATGCATTACGTAGATGCGTTATAACATAGACACACTGATCGTGTATGCATTACGTAGATGCGTTATTACATATACACACTGATCGTGTAGGCATTACGTAGATGCGTTATTACATATACACACTGATCGTGTAGGCATTACGTAGATGCGTTATTACATATACACACTGATCGTGTTGGCATTACGTAGATGCGTTATTACATATACACACTGATCGTGTAGGCATTACGTAGATGCGTTATTACATATACACACTGATCGTGTAGGCATTACGTAGATGCGTTATTACATATACACACTGATCGTGTAGGCATTACGTAGATGCGTAATTACCTAAATGAACTGATCGTGTAGGCATTTCGAAGATGCGTTTTAACCTATATACACTGATCGTGTAGGCATAACATTGATGCTTTTTAACATATATACACTGATCATGTTGGCATTTCGAAGATGCGTTTTAACTTTTAACCTATATACACTGATTGTGCAGGCATTACGTAGATGCGTTATTACCTATATGCACTGATCGTGTATGCATTACGAAGATGTGTTATTACCTATGCACACTGATCGTGTAGTTATTACGTAGATGCGTTATTACCTAAATACACTGATTGTGTAGGCATTACATAGATGCGTTATTACCTATATACACTGATCGTGTAGGCATTACGTAGATGCGTTATGACCTATGCACACTGATCGTGTAGGCATTACGTAGATGCGTTATTACCTATGCACACTGATCGTGTATGCATTACGTAGATGGGGGTCGCAGGTTCGATTCCTGGCCGCACCACTAAAATACTTACTTAATCGTCTTCCGAGGGACGTTAAATTACGAAACATTTTGACCGATACATTTTGATCTCGTTTGCATTGAATACATGCATTTCTTCCCATATATTTTAATCTCGTGGGCATAATATTGTTGCATATTATCAAATATACACTTACCTCGCTGCCATTACGTATATTCATTTGGTCCCATATAATCTTATCTTCTTCTTATATCGTGTAGTCATCACTTAGGTGCATTTGGTCCCATACACTCTTATCGTGTTGCCATTACCCTGGTGCATTTGGTCCCACACATTCTTATCGTGTTGTCATCACCTAGGTGCATTTTGTCCAATACATTTTTATGTTGTTGGCATTACATACATGCTCCATTGAGTTTGATGTTATTGACATTAAGATTGTGCATTTTTGCCCTATTTTGTGTTTCTTCTGTTAACATTACGTCGACTAATTCTGATAAATTTTTTTAATTTACTTTAGCATTGTGGATCAATTTTATCAGTTAGCTGATGTAAATGCATTTTTGCCCCCTATATTATGACAGTGTTGACATTACGTAGATGTATTTTGTCCCATATACACCGACCTTGTTGACATTACGTAGATGCATTTTGTCCCATATACACCGACCTTGTTCGCATTACGTAGATGCATTTTGTCCCATATACACCGACCTTGTTCGCATTACGTAGATGCATTTTGTCCCATATACACCGACCTTGTTCGCATTACGTAGATGCATTTTGTCCCATATACACCGACCTTGTTCGCATTACGTAGATGTATTTTGTCCCATATACACCGACCTTGTTCGCATTACGTAGATGCATTTTGTCCCATATACACCGACCTTGTTCGCATTACGTAGATGCATTTTGTCCCATATACACCGACCTTGTTCGCATTACGTAGATGTATTTTGTCCCATATACACCGACCTTGTTCGCATTACGTAGATGCATTTTGTCCCATATACACCGACCTTGTTCGCATTACGTAGATGTATTTTGTCCCATATACACCGACCTTGTTCGCATTACGTAGATGCATTTTGTCCCATATACACCGACCTTGTTCGCATTACGTAGATGCATTTTGTCCCATATACACCGACCTTGTTCGCATTACGTAGATGCATTTTGTCCCATATACACCGACCTTGTTCGCATTACGTAGATGCATTTTGTCCCATATACACCTACCTTGTTCGCATTACGTAGATGCATTCTGCCCATTTTGACCTGGTTGACATCAGTTAAGTACATTTCACCCAATATATTTTAAGATTACGTAATGCATTTGATCGAATATACACTAATATTGTTGGTATAACGTCGGTGCATTTTGCTCCATATGTTTTAATCGTGTTGTCATTCTGTAGAGGCATTTTGACCAACGTGTTTTGATCGTATTATCATAACATAGATGCATTTTATCCCATATATTTTTATCGTGTTGTCATAATATAAATGCATTTTATCCCACATTTTTTTTTATCTTGTTGGTGTTTTTTAGTTTAATTTATCCTATAACACTGATGGTGTTGGCATTACATAAATGTTTTTTGTCCCATTCATATTTTGATTGATGCAAAGGAATATTCGAATATTCAATCAAACGTTTGGTATTCGAATGTCCTTATCGGTATTCGAATATTCGATCAAACGTTTGGTATTCGAATGTCCTTATCGGTATTCGAATATTCGATCAAACGTTTGGTATTCGAATGTCCTTATCGGTATTCGAATATTCGATGTTTTTTTTGTTGAATAAATAGAATCATAAACCTTTTTGATATTTTTGTTTTTGCATCTACTCGTTCATTGTCCCCACGTATCATATATTTTACATTGTTGGCATTTTGAAGGTACATGTCTCATCTGTTATAATCCTTTTCGCATTTCGTATTTTCCCCCATATAGATTGGTTGTGTTGTTATCACGTCGATGCATTTGTTTCTTATCATAGTAGTGGCATAACGCAGCTGAGTTTTGTCCCATCTACATGTATTTTAATCGTGTTGGCATTACGTAGATGCATTTTATCCCATATTGTTTGATCGTGTTGGCATTACGTAGATGCATTTTATCCCATATTGTTTGATCGTGTTGGCATTACGTAGATGCATTTTATCCCATATTGTTTGATCGTCTTAACATCATATGGCTTCGTTTGTCGGATATATATAAATTGTGTTGGCTTTATGTATATGCATGTGGCGGATCCGTGGTCTAGTGGTAACACACTTGAATGTCAATCCAGGAGTCGCAGGTACCACTAAACAAATACTTATCTTTTTCCGGGAGGGACGTTAAATGGTGTCCCGTGTGACAGGGCTATAATCTGGTGCACGTTAAAGAACCAAGGTAGCTCTAGCCTGGGTTATATTCTATCTGTGCATTATGCTCCCAAAAAATTAAAATGATAAACAATCTTATCGGAGCACGCGGCGAATGGGCAAGGCCCGAGTGCGAATATAAATAAGATTACACACCACCACTATATATGCATTTTGTCCATTAATAAATCGTTTTGAAATTGCATAAATGTGGTATGCCGGTGTTTTGATCTTGTAGATTAATTACGTAGATTCATTTTTTCCATATCAATGATCGTGTTGGCATTACATTTTTGCATATATGTATACGTCCTACATATTGTAATCGTGTTGACTTAACGTATATATTTTCTGTACCGTAAACACTTTTCCCGTTGGCTTAACGAAGATGCACTGTGTTCATGGAAAATTATCGTGTTGGCTTAACGTACATGCATTGTAACCATGAACTCTTATCTTGTTTGCTTTACGTAGATGCATTGTGACCATGAGCACTTACCTTGTTGGCTTAACGAAGATTCATTGTGTCCATGAACACCTATCTTGTTAGCTTAACGAAGATGCACTGTGTCCATGAATACCTATTTGTTGGCTTAACGAAGATTCATTGTGTCATGGACACTTATCTTGTTGGCTTAACGTAGATGTACTGTACCCATGAATACCTATCTTCTTGGCTCAACGAAGATGCATCGTGGCCATGAACACTAATCTTGTTGTCTTTACGTAGATGCATTGTGTCCCATGAACACCTATCTCGTTGTCTTTACGAAGATGCATTGTGACTAGAACACTTATCTCGTTGTCTTTACGAAGATGCATTGTGCCCATGAACACTTATCTCGTTGTCTTTACGAAGATGCATTGTGCCCATGAACACTTATATCGTCGGGGTAACGTAGATGCATTGTGCCCATGAACACCTATCTCGTTGTCTTTACGAAGATGCATTGTGACTAGAACACTAATCTCGTTGTCTTTACGAAGATGCATTGTGCCCATGAACACTTATATCGTTGGGGTAACGTAGATGCATTGTGCCCATGAACACTTATCTCGTTGGGGTAACGTAGATGCATTGTGCCCATGAACACTTATCTCGTTGGCTTTACGTAGATGCATTGCGTCCCATGAACACTTATCTTGTTGGCTTAACCTAGTTGCATTGTGCCCATGAACACTTATCTTGTTGGCTTAACGTAGATACATTGTGTCACATGAACACTCATCTTGTTGGCTTAATGTAGATGCATTGTGCCCATGAACACATATCTTGTTGGCTTAACGTAGATGCATTGTGCCCATGAACACTTATCTCGTTGGGGTAACGTAGATGCATTGTGCCCATGAACACTTATCTTGTTGGCTTAACGTAGATGCATTGTGTCACATGAACACTTATCTTGTTGGCTTAATGTAGATGCATTGTGCCCATGAACACATATCTTGTTGGCTTAACGTAGATGCATTGTGTTCATGAACACTTATCTCGTTGGCTTGACGTAGATGCATTGTGTCCATGAACACTTATCTCGTTGGCTTAACGTAGATGCATTGTGTTCATGAACACTTATCTCGTTGGCTTAACGTAGATGCATAGTGTCCCATGAACACTTATCTCGTTGGCTTAACGTAGATGCATTGTGTCCATGAACACTTATCTCGTTGGCTTAACGTAGATGCATTGTGTCCATGAACACTTATCTCGTTGGCATAACGTAGATGCATTGTGTCCATGAACACATATCTTGTTGGCTTAACGTATATGCATTGTGTCCATGAACACTTATCTCGTTGGCTTAACGTAGATGCATTGTGTCCCATGAACACTTATCTTGTTGGCTTAACGTAGATGCATTGTGTCCATGAACACTTATCTCGTTGGCTTAACGTAGATGCATTGTGTCCCATGAACACTTATCTTGTTGGCTTAACGTAGATGCATTGTGTCCCATGAACACTTATCTTGTTGGCTTAACCTAGTTGCATTGTGCCCATGAACACATATCTTGTTGGCTCAACGTAGATGCATTGTGTCCCATGAACACTTATCTCGTTGGCTTAATGTAGATGCATTGTGCCCATGAACACATATCTTGTTGGCTTAACGTAGATGCATTGTGCCCATGAACACTTATCTCGTTGGGGTAACGTAGATGCATTGTGCCCATGAACACTTATCTTGTTGGCTTAACGTAGATGCATTGTGTCACATGAACACTTATCTTGTTGGCTTAATGTAGATGCATTGTGCCCATGAACACATATCTTGTTGGCTTAACGTAGATGCATTGTGTCCATGAACACTTATCTTGTTGGCTTAATGTAGATGCATTGTGACCATGAACACTTATCTTGTTGGCTCTACGCAGATGCATTGTGTCCATGAACACTTTTCTTGTTGGCTTAACGTAGATGCATTGTGTCCATGAACATTTATCTTGTTGGCTTTACGCAGATGCATTGTGTCCATGAACACTTATCTTGTTGGCTTAACGTAGATGCATTGTGTCCATGAACACTTATCTTGTTGGCTTAACGTAGATGCATTGTGACCATGAACACTTATCTTGTTGGCTTAACGTAGATGCATTGTGACCATGAACACTTATCTTGTTGGCTTAACGTAGATGCATTGTGACCATGAACACTGATCTTGTTGGCTTTAAGCAGATGCATTGTGATCATGAACACTTATCTTGTTGGTTTAACGTAGATGCATTGTGTCCATGAACACTTATCTTGTTGGCTTAATGTAGATGCATTGTGTCCATGAACATTTATCTTGTTGGCTTTACGCAGATGCATTGTGTCCATGAACACTTATCTTGTTGGCTTAACGTAGATGCATTGTGTCCATGAACACTTATCTCGTTGGCTTAACGTAGATGCATTGTGACCATGGATACTTATCTCGTTGGCTTTACGCAGATGCATTGTGTCCATGAACATTTATCTTGTTGGCTTAACGTAGATGCATTGTGTCCATGAACACTTATCTTGTTGGCTTAACGTAGATGCATTATGGCCATGAATACTTATCTCGTTGGCTTAATGCAGATGCATTGTGACCATGAACATTTATCTTGTTGGCTTAACGTAGATACATTGTGTCCATGAACACTTATCTTGTTGGCTTAACGTAGATGCATTGTGACCATGAACATTTATCTTGTTGGCTTAACGTAGATGCATTGTGTCCATGAACACTTATCTTGTTGGCTTAATGTAGATGCATTGTGACCATGAACATTTATCTTGTTGGCTTAACGTAGATGCATTGTGTCCATGAACATTTATCTTGTTGGCTTGACGTAGATGCATTGTGTCCATGAACATTTATCTTGTTGGCTTAACGTAGATGCATTGTGTCCATGAACATTTATCTTGTTGGCTTAACGTAGATGCATTGTGTCCATGAACATTTATCTTGTTGGCTTGACGTAGATGCATTGTGACCATGAACATTTATCTTGTTGGCTTAACGTAGATGCATTGTGTCCATGAACACTTATCTTGTTGGCTTAATGTAGATGCATTGTGTCCATGAACACTTATCTTGTTGGCTTTAAGCAGATGCATTGTGACCATGAATACTTATCTTGTTGGTTTAACGTAGATGCATTATGACCATGAACACTTATCTTGTTGGCTTAACGTAGATGCATTGTGTCCATGACCATTTATCTTGTTGGCTTAACGTAGATGCATTGTGTCCATGAACACTTATCTTGTTGGCTTAACGTAGATTCATTATGACCATGACTACTTATCTCGTTGGCTTAATGTAGATTCATTGTGACCATGGATACTTATCTCGTTGGCTTTATGCAGATGCAAAGTGGTCCATAAATACTTATCTTGTTGGCTTTACGTAAATACATTGTGTCCCATGAATACTTATTGTGGTAGCTTAATGTAAATGCACTGTGCCCATGAACAGTTTAAGTTTACGAAGATGCATTGTGTCCCATAAAGACTTATTTCGTTGGCTTAATGTAGATACATTGTGACCATGAACACTTATCTCGTTGGGTTTACGAAGTTGCATTGTGACCATGAACACTTATCTCGTTGGGTTTACGAAGTTGCATTGTGACCATGAACACTTATCTCGTTGGGTTTACGAAGATGCATTGTGCCTATGAACACTTAACTCGTGGGG
The DNA here is from genome assembly GCF_026914265.1 of Mya arenaria. Lineage (NCBI taxonomy): Eukaryota > Metazoa > Mollusca > Bivalvia > Myida > Myidae > Mya > Mya arenaria. The sequence goes on from NC_069125.1 coordinate 31,997,038, forward strand.
TTTACCTAGATGCATTGTGTCTATGAACACTTAACTCGTTTGGTTTACGAAGTTGCATTGTGACCATAAACACTTATCTCGTTGGGTTAACGTAGATGCACTGTGTCTATGAACACTTATCTCGTTGGGTTTACGATTGCATTGTGCCTATGAACACTTATCTCGTTGGGGTTACGAAGCTGCACAGTGTCGCATAAGCACTTATCTCGTTAGCATTACGTAAATGCATTTTGTCCCATATATACTTATCGTGTTTGTATTACTTAGATGTATGTATCCCATATATATTTATTATTTATTGTGACATTTTGTCCCGTTTTGCTTTATCCTGGTGGTGTTATATAGACGCATTTTGTCATATAAACACTGATCCTGTTTTTACGTTACGTGAATGTACATCTTTTTATATTTCAGGCATTGCGTAGAATCATTTTGTCGCATATATTTTGACCCTGTTTGCAATAAATAGATATTTTTCGTCCCATATATTAGTATCTTAATTATCTTACGCTGATGAATTTTGTCCACAAAGTTCTGATCTTCTTGGCATTATGAGGGGTGATAAAAAACATATTAACTTTTCCTATACATGTATCTGTTAAATGTTGTGCTCAAGGAAACTCATATTTTCCATGCTACATATTTAGTCTATTGTTTACAAAATGAAAAATTAGCATGGAAATATTTAGAATTTGAACAAAATAATGTATAAAAGATTGGAAGGGATCTAAGACCCCATGCGGAGAATTTTAAAAAAAGGTTATTTTAGACCGCAATACACATTATAATATTATATGATCATGTTTATTATATATCATTTAAGCTTACTCGAAATATCATGGAACATCACTTGCTGTTAAAGTTACATTATATTTATTATTGGGTGTAATTTTCAAATTTCATTTCATATCGTTGACGTCAGATTCCTGAATTCATCAATGGCGCGCTTCATCTCAACAATTCTAGACTTTATAATAAACATGTGATTTTGCTTTTGATGGGCAGTGCAAGAAAAATAGTAAACTGATTTGGCTTACTCTTGTGACTTGAATTATACAAATGATTTCAAACGAAGTTCTCCGAGTTTCCCGGGTGTTATTTCATGTAAATTCCTTTCACCATGAGCATCGTCGATAACATTAAAACTCCATGTTGGAAACATCGACGTCGTTCTTCGGACATACCGACATGGCTGCTTTTAAAATACTATGAATTCTGTAAAAATACAACTTTATTTGACGAAACTTTGCATAACTGTTCCGGATAGTTTAAAATTTGTTTTGTGTAAAATCTATTAATAGTTTGAAAGTTGTACAAAATATACACAAAAACAGGCCACGTAATTTGTTATCACCCCTCGCGCGAAAATGCATTTCGTACCATTTATTTTGATTCTGTTTTATGCTTGGTAGATGCATTTTGTCCGCTGGAATTTTATATTCCTGGCACTGAGTCGACCCATTGTTGTGTCATATATTTGTATTCAGTTTGCATTACGAAGATATCTATAGTCCTCTATAATTTTATATTGTTGGCATTGCGTAGATGCATTTGATCATATTTGTTTTGATTTTGTTGACTTTACGCAGATGCATTTATGTCCCCTAAAGATGCATTTGTTCTATATACATTGATAATGTTGCCTTGCGTAAATTGCTCTTTTATCGATGCATTCCCCCAGCATAGTTTAATATAGCTAGCATTGTGTAGTTTGTTCTGTGTGTTTGATATTATGCGGAAAATAAGTGTTTTCATGTGTGTTTGCATATGAATCTTTTTATTAATGTGTCTTGTACGTGTTTTCATGTGTGTGTGTTCATATGGACTGTTTGATATTCATGTGTATTGAGCGTGTTTTCATGTATATCTTCATATGTGTTTGTTTGATATTCAAGTATATTGTACGTGTTTTCATATCTGTTTTCATATGGAGTGTTTGATATTCATGTGTATTGTGCGTGTTTTCATGTAGGTTTTCCTATTGACTTTCTGATAGTCATTTGGCTTGTCACTGTAGTCTTAAGTATTCATTCTCAAATTCAAAACAGCAATATGGACGCCAGAAATATTGTTTTACTTCTTATCTTGTGAATTTTGTTTACGTGATGAAGGTTGAAAATAGTTTTTGTTGATGTCAAATATGCACTAACATACTGAAATAATTTTACTGAAATTCGGCTAAAATTATTAGCTTATCAATTGTTTTTGGTTAATTACATAATGTATACAGAAGTGTGAAAAACTTGGATGTTAGCAACACGTTGCTTAAATGTTCAATTCCTGTTCCATAGAAGTCTTGAAAGTAAGAGAGAGAAAACATTGATGGTGCAAGGATCATGAATAGTGTTGTTTGGAGCTGTTACGGTAAACACATGTCTTTGGGAGAAAGTTATCTGTTGTGAATTGTCTGACCGAAAAAAGCCAATCTCGATATTATTTTTTATTTTATTTTTGTTCAATTCATGAATAATTCATATATTAAGCGTTTTGTAGCTGAATGAAAACAGCAATCAGAAAAATACAGAAATGTTGCCTTCGATCATGAACTCATTCAGTCATTTATACATGCCGTTGGCTAAGCTTTGAGACGAAAATGTCCTTGCGATAAGGTTCGTTCCAAGGTGGAGTCCTTCGGCAGTCTGTGTTGTCTTATTTAATTGCTTTGTTTATCATTTACTTTAGTTTATTTTTCGGATGTGTATGCATGACATGCAGTGCAGGGACACTTTTTTTATGATATTGCATCCTGAATAAATTATTTGTCAGTTTTAGAAAATAATATGTCACTTAAATGAGTTAATAATAAAATAAATCACATTTATTCAAATTATTAACAATTTATTCATTTATATTTTGTTAATGATTTGTTCGTTTTGAGTTTTCTATCAGTTCACGGAACAATGTATATATCTACACGGTCTAAAGTTTTATTATTCAATAGTGAAATCACAGATTGACAACACATAACGGGAATACAAATATGCTTGAAAACAAACAAAACAGATGGAGTTTTTAATTTATTAATTTGCTTCCGATAAATGTTATTCCAAACTGCATTGTTTTGGGATGTCTGAAATATCATTAATATGTAAACTATTTTACAAAAGATGATTCATTGCATACATGCAAAGATACATGAAGATATGTTTTCTTAATTTTGTTACTAAAATCTGTTGAACAAATTCTTCACATTATTACAAATGGTCAAAGTAAATATCCCCAGGGTACAGCATTGTCACGGTAGGTATAATAGTAAATGGTTAATCTTGATAAAAAACTTGGCATTTCTCGCCCGTCCGAGTCTGGCAAGCGAAATGTTTACATATTGATACATGTAAAGATATGGTCGACATGTAATATCAATCATCATTAAATAATTAGGTAATTATTTTTATTACAGCATATTTGTTTATTTTTGATGCTGCGATTGACGGGTGCTTCTAAAAAGTATTGTCTTACAACGCTGGAATTGTTTCTTATGTACATTACAGGTTTTTTTTTGTGTATTTACGTTGAGTTCGTTCCGTATTTTGTTTTAAAAAACCTGCATATACTTTTATTCGCGTGTTATTTATTCAATTGTCTGTTTTGTTGTTATTGTTAATCAGTAGTTTGTATTTGGTTGCGTCATTTTGGTGAGATAACACATTTAAAAGTAGCTTAATCTAGAATATGTATTTCTGTAAATGTTTCTTAATGTACACATACTTTGTACACGTAAAATGGTTGTTATTTCTGTGACTTGGTTTTGCACACTATTTTTAACTGCACCAAATTATTTGTGAAGTTGATTCATTTTAATTTATTTTGATATATTGACGGACCATCGTTTTGGATCTTTATCATAATATTTCATATTTTTGATTGAACAAATCATTTCAAACGGAAATAAAAAATGATAAAAAGAGTTGAATGTGCGGATAGGAAGTTTCATTTACCTAAAGATTTAGATATGACTTCAAGTCAATCAGAAACGACACATAAACATGTGCATGACGGTGAATTTTCGCCTGTGTAGTCACCATGTGCATATTTGGAATAAATTATAATGTTTTTTTAATGTTTTAAAATGTGTTGCGGGTATTTTTTATAACTTCTAAACCTTTATATTTTCTCATGGTCGTTCGAGATGTTTATCTTAATGATTGTTTTCATTATTATTATTTTACATATTATTTTATATTATTATTATTATTATTATTATTATTATTATTATTATTTCATTATTATTTTTATTATTATTATTATTATTATTATTATTATTATTATTATTATTATTATTATTATTATTTTATTATTATTATTATTATTATTATTATTATTATTATTATTATTATTATTATTATTAAAGTAATGCCATTAGATGCATAGTGACAAAAGTACAGATGGTGAAAGCAGAATGTGCCGAAGAAGCAGTAATGGTGTTTAATATGGCATCGGTATTGTGATTTTATACAAGCTAAAAGAAACAAAGAGCAATGCTTCAAAGAAGAAACAAACAAGTTTTCATTTCCTTCAGTTAATAGCATGACAAATTCCTGTGTCTCCTCGTTATTCCGTCTTAGCATGATCTTCTAAAAATCGAAACAAGTTTTCTATTTGAATGTACATTTTACAGTAGGGATTGATTTTATCAATATTGTTTTTATAACATGTTCTTACCCAGCTTTATATTTAATGTAATTTATTTGTACTTGTTTCCCTTATAATTACAAAGTTCGAAGCTGAAATTATCGAGGTACGATTTTCTTCAGATATTCGTGTTGGTATTCCGTAAGGATGCCTGCCTTTATATAATGGTATCCGAACTAACTGTTGCGTTATGGATTAGAAGTTTGAATTTTTTTATTTTGTTTCAAAAGAAAAAAAGTATTCTTTGATCTGTTTCCCTCTGGATGTATGAATTAGTACTCATTTCCTTTAGCAAACGTGAAGTCCAAAATTGTCTTTGACTTCATAGTCATTTTAAAAAGAAATAAATAAATGATGATGGGGTCATAAAACACGCTCATTAGTTACAATGGGCCCCTGTCCAATTTGGTATAAAAATAATATTACATTATACTTGAATTTTGTCCCGTAAAACCTGAAATAACGAGGATAATATTAAACGTGAGATGTCTTATACAAATGTATAAACACTGTCTTTCTAAACAGACAAAACGTTAAGAATCGTAAGTTCTTTAACATGCAAATTTATTAAAACTAAAATAAATGCAAACATATTTCACCATACGCAAAACAAGAGAAAATATGCAAGAACATGCATTTTAATCCATAAAGGTTAATAATTCTTAATTCATAAAGGGAATGAAATGAAAACAAACACAGTTTGATCGAATTCAAAAATATATATTGTCAACACAGAATGATTTCATATCCGAACATGATGATATAATGTCATTTGATTTCACAATTCAAATTACTGAATCAACCACGGAGAATATTTATTAATATTTAAACCAAAAACAGTTGTTTATGTATATGTATTTCCTGTATAATGGGTTAAACACAAAGTTAATGACCATTAAGTATCATTTAATTTATAGATGCACTTTTTCTACAGTTGTCAATATTATCTGCACTACGGATGTCAACAAATAAAACAATATGAAAAACTCGGAGCACTTGTTTAGAATTTTCCTCCAGTATATCAATGATAACCCTGAAAATACAAGAGAAATAAATTACTAGACATTTTTACCGCCATGCACAATGATCTTTTTCGAGAAAATGCCACTTTAAATTATCATTTGAATAAATACCGATCGTGACTCTTGAAGAACCCGCTGTAAAACAAAGATGACACCCCGGTTTCTGCCATATATCGGAAGAAAACACCATTTGTTGTGTTATTCAACTGTAATGGCTGATATGTGCATTTCCGGAAATTATTATGAACCTCCTGTAAAATATTAAATATTTCATTAGCATTAAAAAGAAAATGACCTTCAACATGTTCACTCATTAAGAAGCAGCCTTGAAATCATCAAGAATGGAAAAAAGTCAGTTAATTGCAACGACAAAACACTTGTAAATGTAAATCATTGAAATGTCAATCATGGTTTTAATATTGTGTCTTCATCATAAAGGAGTGGTTCTCACTATTGTCAGGATATTTTTACTTAATTGTGAAAATGACAAAGCGCAAAAGTGTACACATTAAAAAAAATAATATCTTCACGTAGGCAGATGGTATGTTTTTTACAAAAACAATATGGCAGTTGTTTACAAATTTCAATAAACGATGGCAGGTACAAACCGTTTAGTACGATCAATGAGTATTTTCAGTGCTTATGCAGTGTAAGCCTTCAAAAATATCATGTTCCTGAAATGTACATAATAAACTTTAAACAAATATTATTCTAAATCGCAAATATCCAGTGTATGATAAATGTCCATTGCTTTTGAACACGTCTTTTTACAAAGTCAGCTACCGAAGCGCTAGTGTGTAGTATTGGATTACACATCAAGCGCTACCGTATTGGCTACTGGTTCAGCTAGCTCCTCCTCTGGGCGTATGCTTTACGCTACCGTTGGCGCTCTCGTTTATGGTTGAAAAGATGGTTCTGATTTTAGGCGTGATCTTGAAATACTTCTTGTAATAAAACAAAGTAGTGGAAAGAGAAATCGTGCCTAAAATCGTGTTCACTGGTCACATTAGACCACCGTGGCTACTGCGAATTCTGCTGTTACAGCCAGATTTTAACGATAAGCAGAATAGCACTTCATGTGTAACGTTTTTCATAGGCGATTTACGATTAGTTTTTGCGTTTGTGATTTCTTCATCGTCTTTAGACAGATATTTTCTAAGTTGTTTCTCTTGAGTGATTAAAACGTTGCTTTCATTGGACATACCTAATTGGACATAATTAAACGGTTGAACACTGTGACTATTACACTTGAGCTATCTATTAAATGTACCATGCACTACTGTCAACTGGCCGGATAATTTTCTCTTACTTACAGTAAGTATTCTTGCAAAACTTTTCCAGTTTCTATTATTTTAATATATTCATACTAAGATGTATCCTGCGATCAAGATGACTGTTTTTTATAAGTCAGAACATGGAGATAAAAAAATATTTAACGTTTTTGAAAGTTTTGAAATGGTATTCAAAAATTAAATTTAAAGAAATATTTTCAACTATAAATTTGTTTTTACTACATATCGAAAATAACATTTGAACCTAGAGCGTCTGAGAAAATATTTAAGTGTATCTCAACACATTAGTATTTATATAACAAGAATAAAACAAACACAATTTAAGATAAATTCAGGAAAACTATGAACTTATCAAATTCTACATTAGTACCTAATAGAAATATTTTTTTCTTTCGCTAAGCTCATGCTGGTTTAGATGGCCACTTGATGGTACTTATCATAGAATATCTTTCCGTTCAATTTACTCAAGACTAATGTATCATATAAAGTCAAGAACCTTGAATTGGTACACTACTTGATCACTTGTAACCTACTTACTATTGAAATTATTTTCAAAACTGAGATAATCATGTTTAATCCACTTTCTTTAATACTTTGCTTTATTTCTCTAATATTAGCAAGTTGTGTATTGTGTGGATAAATGTTAATGCTTAAAAATAATAAGCCAACTTAAGAGGGATTAATTGTTACAAACAGTCCTTTTTAAGAGGTGAAAAATCCTTGCAAGATACATCTTTCGGTTACATCTAAATAAGCATAATCTACGTAACGTTTACAGAAGGTGATGTAGAATTTACTGTGCTTAAATTGATGTAATCCTTTTCTTATTCAGTCTTCCTTTTCACTCAAAAAATGTCAAACTATATTAGTAATTCCTGAAGCCTTTCTATATTTTCATTTGGTTACATTTAATTTTGTTTTGCAAATCTGACGTTGCGCGCTTTATTTTTGTTACAATATTAATATATAACTATACTGTTATTTTCATTTATATTTTGCCTTGCCTGGTTGTGCTCGACCTATAGCGGATAAAAAAGAAATTTAAGACAACGTAGACAATAATTATGATACCTCAGTTATACCATATTTTCTTTTTCTTTCTGAGACAAGTCACTATTATTTATTCGTACCCGTGCGTTACCAGTGGTGTGTGTGTGGGGTGGGGTGGGGTGGGGGGCGGGAGCTGCTGGCTGCTGGCTGCTGACTCTTACATATGGCAGACCAATATTATAAAATGCATATATACAATATAATATTTACTTATGTACCGAATTTCCCATTAATGAGTTTAAGATATATATTGTTTGATAAGACATCCGTTAAAATTTTCTATATCAAGTGTCATTACTCTTTTTTCTTAACTCTGAAAAAATACTTGCGCATGCGTTTCATTATAAGGATCGCATTAAATCTCGTTAATGATAAAATTCTAAAAACGAAGGGCTTGGCAAAAATGTCCTTTTTTGGTCTAAAATCGGTACAGTTTTGCATAAGGTTTCCAAACGTGATATTCGTTTTAGTCATATAATACAAGTTTTTGATATCTAAAGATTTTGCTTAAACGATAATGGGTAATTCGATCAATTAACTTATATGACAGTTTCATCAACACGCGGTTTTCGAAATTGCAGCTAAAATAAGGAAACAAAAATGATATCAGTATAAACTTTCCGAAAATCTTATAGATGTACGAACCTAATGTGGTCATATTTAAAACAAAAACACAAAACATTATCACTGATATAATCACCCAATGACATATGCCTAAAACAAGTGTTTTCGTCCCGGGGCCAATACACTATCTTTGAAAAGATAACATGATACCGGTATGATACATACTTTATCACCAGATTATAATTATAAAATTGCTTTGCCTTGAGCCTTTTGTCTGCGGCAAATACTAGTTTATCGATGCAAATCAAAGAGAAGTACTTCAGATATACATAAAATGTATTTTCTTGTAAAATTTAGACCCATTGTTGAACATGCACAAACCATTTTGTTTGATGATATCTTTAAGCTCCGAACGTGTGACGCTTAAATTAGTAACATACTCAATAAAAGCATTCTTATATCAAATATTGCAAACACTACATAAAGATTAATTCTAAGAATATATCATTGTGTATGGTAATCATTTAAGTATGTACTCCGTCTACCGACATGAAACAGAGATGATTTAGTTACATACATCAATACAATGCATTAATATTATAACATCTTCGTTCATTTGATAACTTAAATAAAACCTATATAGGAGGATATGCATAAAACCAACTTCACAAGAAATTGCAACAGTTTAAAGATTTCCTTAATCAGAAAAACGAGTATAACAATGTTCAACAAACCCGATCTTGATGTAATTAAAGGTTGATTGACATAAAATGTCTCTATTTTTGTCAGACAATTTTTCTTCGTAGTTTACAACTTAATCTTCAACTGCTTTATTTACCGTCACCTTAGATAAACTGTCACTGACTGAAATGTTTGAAATATTTTCTGAAAATAAATACGTTTTGTTTGCTTATAGTGTAGACAATGCTGCATCGCATTGCTTGGAAAATATATTGAAACACGAATTATGGGCGATCTACTAATGGACTAAATGATCAAACATTTTGACATTATGCAAAAAAACATCCTTTTAAAAAGGTTCAAACATGAAAAACACACAAACAAGAACACCAGTGGTTTACACAATACGAATAATCACGGGATATCCCAATTGAAGAGGATGGTATAAACATTTTTCAGCTGAAGCGATAATGAAGGGGTCTTAAAACATCGCCTTGACAGCATCCAACCATTGTCAGGGCCTTGTTACCTTTCTAAAGCTAAAACACGACGAGTTCTGCAGAAGTTGGCTCTATTCGACACTCCCTAATCACAATCTTTACAGTAATTGCTGCAAATTGTCACCTTCTTTTGAAAGTGATCGTTTGTCCTGATGAAGTCTCAATTCAAATCTGTGATAACTTAACGACTATCATGTCTTCAGCTATGTTGATTACTATTATAAATCTAGTGGTGGAGAAATAAGAAGAGCATCTAAAATACAAGATATCCTGCACCTATTATTTAGTCATTTTATCCATTAGAGAATTTCCTGAAGCTAAATGTTCCAGAGCAAATTCACACGGGCATTATTCACAATATCGTTTCCAAGACGAAGTATAATACTGTAGAGATTCTACACCACATGCTTTGATCAAATATAGGAAGATATATTAATAAAGTGAAATATGAAGTAGACCTCCTAAATTAATGAAGGTATTATGAGACATATCTTTTAATAAAATCTACAAATTAAATTCATGGTTTTAGATTATTGTCTAGTAAGTTGGTTAATCATGATTGATTGACATTTATCGAAAACATGCATCGTTAACACAACCAAAAGACAAGCCCCACAAACTGTGTCCGCGGCCTTTTCCCAATGTCTTCAATATTCTGGCATATTGTATAACTAATAGACACTACTTCTCTAATCAACTAAAATATCTGACAATAGATAAGTTTTATTACAGGAAAAGCATTCTTTAATTTTTGTGGATTGGTTGCATTTATTTCTTCACTTCACTTTAAATTTGAATGAAATTCTTTAAAATGATCATTGCATGATTTTAAGGAGTTAATATCTTTGGAAATTTGACACAAACCGTAAACCAGCTTTTTTTAAATGTAAGTATTAAGGTATGTATATCATTCAAATTACCAGCATTTGAAATTTGAGATGCCAGATAATCCTTTATGTGATTGGTCGGTCCCAGCGAGAAACGAATGAGTTGGAAATGATTGACTGATTAAAATATACAAAGAATCCAGTAGCCAATGAAAAAGCTCGTTACAACGAGGTAAATATGCTACCTACGTTAATTATATCATTCACAGGGTGAAAGCACATACCATAAAGTGACAAATTGTAAAGAACATATTCGGAAAGATCACCCGAGTGGAAGGAACGTGTTAAGCCTACTCAGAGAGATTCCAAAATGATGCTAGGTTCTAAAGATCATGTGCTATCAGTTCTAAGAGGATATGTCATACATGGAAACATCAGTTTATTGTAGTTGATTGAGGATTGTTTATAAAATTGATAAACTTAGACTTATTTGGAAAAAAGGTGATTGCTGCGCAAAATTATCTCCCTTCGACCACAGAAAAGGATTATCTTAATTGTATACATGCATTTTATACATTATTGCGGATATTAATATGTTAATAATCACATAACTTCATCTTCATGAAAGAAGACTATTAAGTGGCAATAAACAAAGCACGCAAGCTGATATAAGAAAGTAGTTAAGGAGAATTTCCTGAGGTATTGGAGACCAGAAAGGCAGATGTCGCGACATCGGGAAAAGATAATGATGTCATGAAACAAAACTGACCACAGTGTTCTGTCGTGACCTGCCGTTAGTGACATGGAAAAACGCAAAAGGGTTCATTTACGAATAAGGATAATACATGTATAAAAATAAGAAGCTACTTTTCAAAAGGATGCATTAGTAAGCTTCTAAAGTTATTGGTTATGTAAAAATACACGGGTTTTTACAAAATTGTTTGTTTACGTTTTTAAGCAGAGCGTACGGGTCGGCGCAAGAGAAGAACTATAGTTGTGTGCGGGGATTTGAACTCGGGATTTTGTGAAAGGGCAGCAACAACAACTATTCGGTCTAATGACCATGACGACTATGGAACACTTGGATGAAAAACCATTGGCAAACAGTAAAGGTGAGACTGCTTTTTTGTTGTTGTTTCTTTTTTCAATTTATGTATTTACAGTTGTTTCCTATCGTTCAAAGTCGCATGTATTTATTTTTACGGAAATGAATAGGTGTATGCGTTATTTCTGTATTTTTTTTTGCTCTGATGTCATGCTCACGCATCATTATGATCATACATGCGGTCAATCAATTAAAGTTTTAATACTTTTAAAAATAGTGCATGACAATTGTAAAAACACTATTTTGTGGTATTTCGTGTTCAATTTGTTGATAATATTTTTTTATGTTTTAGACATCATACTTGCATGTTATGAATATTTTTTTATTTTGTAACTAATGGCTTGTTATTATTTGAGGTATCAAGTCTTATATTTTCACTACTAATATTATTAACACATTTGAAACAACAAGATACAGAAAAATCTCCACTATATCGCATTGTATTTATAATGCCTTGTTGGGCCAAACTGTCTGTATCTAGAAATCTTTCACGTTTCCAAATCGAAGCTCATGCATTTTCATAAGATGCCTCAAGTAAGCCTTCGATAATTGTATCCTGATCCCTTCGTTTATGCCCAAATGAGTTTTCATCCCGAAAAGTGACCTAAAACATCTCCAACTTAAGCAATATCACAACGATAAGGCCGTACTCCGTCACACTAGGCTTATGTACGCTAATTTCACAAATACCCATGTTTTATTTGGCATAAAACTAAAGAGTATTAATTTTTCGGCATCATTTCATTCTAATCTCACTCAAAATTAATTCAGATTCACCGTGTTTGTGGTCCTTGTTTAGGAAAATCACATTATTCACTGCACGATTTTTATTACTTACGCACTCAACGAAATATTGGCCATGTCATTTTTATGACAGATAACTTTGAAATCAAATCAACGCTGAACATTTTGTTTGCTAGATACTTTGATATTTTTGTAGTTATTTTCATTTTGATTGGAATAATAATAATAATAATAATAATAATAATAATAATAATAATAATAATAATAATAGTAAAATGACATAATATAAAAATGCATATGTTTACTATTCTTTTTGCTTAACTATAAAACTATTATAGTTTATATTTAAGTAATTTGGTTTTAAACTATAAAAGCTATAAAAAATAAACAAAAATGAACATATTTTTAACTATTTAAATTTACTTATTTTATTTCAACATAAAATAGGAAAAGAAGAGTCACAAATTAAGCTTTACATTTGTTTATAAATAAAAAAAATCATAGTGTTTCCATATTAGAAAAAAAGAACAAAATGATTTTGTATATTAAAATGAATAACACGAATTTTAAACAGACATAATTTTTTTTTAATAAAAGTGCAATGAAAGTCATCAGAAAAAAATACACAAGAGGATATGCTTTTGACATTTTACACCAAAACTCACTTTTAATTTCAATGTATTGTTTAAATATGCAATGTCATACAGTTTTCTTAAAGCACACATTTCTTTTTAAAAAAAGAAAAGAGGATAATCTTCTAAATTGTTTCCCACATTTGGGCATGTTACTTTTTGTATGCATACATTCTCCTTCAGTCAGAATTCTCACCTATAAAGATATTCTGGGAATTGGTATCTGAAAATATTCTTGGACATATTTGTCTCCACACAGCTTTCATGTTTTTGATATTCTGAAGTATCTCTCTTTCAAAATGAATTGTCAAGTTAATCTGGTGTTGGGCTACCATTTCTTAAACAAAACTAACCGTACTGATTTGTCCATCAAATTATATGCTTTGCAATCTTGGACAAATCTAAATGGCACATAGATTTATCCTTCAAGATATACTTGGGTTCTTGGACAAATCCAGATGCTACACGTATAAATTATGTCCTTCAATATATCATTTTGGCTCTTGGTCAAATTCAGATGCCACACGGATTTGTCCTTCAAGGTATTCTTGTCTGTTGGTCAAAACCAGATGCCACATGGATGTGTATTTCAAGATATTTTTTTTGTCTCTTGGTCAAATTCAGATGCCAAAGGGATGTGTATTTCAAAATATTGTTTTGGCTTTTTGGACAAATCTAGATGCAACACGGATTTGTCTTTCCTTTCACGATATGCTTTGTTTTCAATGCATTATTTTGGCTCTTGAATGTACAATATTCAGAATACTGGTCACATAAATATTTTGTTTATTCCAGAAGACGAATCCAGTGGTTCTGAAGGTGGATTAAACAGTCTGAGCAAGAAATCCAGGTCTAAAAGAGGTAAGTTTCTTTCTAATAGAAAGTACAGGGACAGGCCTAGCAGGCTTACATTTACCATGCCCGCGTTTAAAGGCACAGCGGACAGCTTTCATTTATGACAACATTTTTACTTAGCTATGTCGTTATTGCCTTATTTTGGGTATGCATACTAGATACACACATGAAAATAAACCACAAACACGGAAACGTAATTAACAATTGAAACGTAATGCACTGAGATATTTATATTCTGATTAACAAAAAAAACCAAGCTATTCTCAATTAAGACATCCATGAAACATTCTTTATATGAACAAAACACGCGTTCGATTTTGCTGACATAGTAATTACCTCTCATATCAAATTAACAGTGTTACTTCTAAATAGATGAGATTGTAAAGCTTTATAACTTATTTATTAAAGAGATGAGAACTTAAACGCGATGTAAAAAACGTTACAATTCTACAAACGCTTTAGATAAGTATATCAAAATACGCATAGTGCATTTTATTATCGAATAAAGTAGTGATAAAACAATATTGTCATTGATCAACCAACCATTCAAGACACTTAATGACAAATTCAGTTATAGATTAGAATTAAATATGCATTCGCACTTGTCTTGTAGTATTCATTGCATTAATTGTAAAATATTGATAGGCCAAAAGCAAGCTTCCATGCACAATAATGTCCGTAATATCTTAAACAGAAAGCGATTTTTCATAACATGTTTTGCAAACTCTTATGACTAAAACAATGTCAACATATGCTACATTTTAACATCACTTGTAGGCAAATAACAACAAATCGATAGTTCAATGACTTTCAGGGGAATATTTGATGTATGCAAATATTTAATTAAAAAGTAAAAGTCCACATATGAAAATGTGACACATTATCAGTAAAACAGATCATTCAAGTAACACATTGTTGCTTTAAAAACACAGGGACAACAACCTTTAAAGTGCTCCGTTATTTAAAATAACGTTAAGGGAAGGTAGCAAGCACATGACAAAAGACGTTTACTGTTCACACTTCAAGTTTTGATATTCCATAAATTGAAAGCAATTGATTTTTTTACATTGCGTTACAGTCCAATCAACTGGTATTTGTACGTGTGTATGTGATGTTTGTTTGTTTATTCTCTTATTCGCTGTCGTTTGGGCCTTTAAACAGGGTTAATATTTGGATTTTTGACTAATGGGTTTATCCCTATTTTATTTTTATATGCATCAAGGTGCAGCTTGGCAATCTATTAAACCATGCATTGAATGAGAATCAATAAAATAAAATATAAGTGATGTAATAAAAGCCAATGGGAGATACCAAGCAGGCAAAATCCTACTATGATAATGTTTAATGACATAATGATAAAAGAGGCAAATACCCACAAAGAAACACCTTAACGATACATGCAGGGGATGTAGCCTATTTACTGTCGGCAAAGAAAATGCGAATACAAAATGAAACAAAATAAGTTTGTACAAAATAATCTAAACAAGGGTCAGTATAAAATTGTTTGCGTTTCCATTGAAACAAAGTCAAAGACATTGTTTTTAAGGCGGTTACCCAAACATTAACTGATATTGTTTTTGATACTTTCCCAAAATAACATAAACATAATTTGACTAACAAATTTAAAATTTAATAGTATGCCTCACAACATGACTCACAAACAAATAAAACAATATGACTCACACACAAATAAAAAATATGAGTCACAAACAAATAAACTTATATAACTTACAAACCAATAAATCAATATGAGGCACAAACAAATAAACTAATATGAATGACAAACAAAATAAGTGTGTATTAGTCACAAAATGAAATAGTACAGTTTAAGACAAAATAAAATAGTATGACTTACAAATCAATTCAATTGTGTGACTCCCAAACATACTAAAATTGTATATCTCGCAAACATTTAAAAATATAAGACTCCTAAATAAACTAAGTAGTATGACTCACACACAAATAATATAATATGACTCACAAACAAATAAACTTGTACGAGTCACAAACAAAATAAACTGGTATGAGTCACACACAAAATAAAATAGTATGACTTACTAACCACTTAAATTGTGTGACTCCCAAACAAAATGAACATGAATGAGTCACAAACAAATAAAATAATATTACGCACAAACAAAATAAGACATTATGCCTCGCAAGCAAAGTAAAATTTAAAGACTCACAAAAATTGTTTATGACTCATAAACATAATACAATAATATGACTTACAAACCAATTAAATTGCGTGACCCCCAAACAAACTAAATCTGTATCACTCTAAAATTGTATAACTGTCAAAATAATTGGTTTATATAACAATATTGTAATATGAGCTCAAATCACATACTATATAACACACTTTTTCATTTTTACTACTTATAGTAACAATTTGCATGTTTACTTGCCGAATATGTTTGTTTAAGATAACCGTGCTGAAATGCATATTCAATATCATTTACACAAAAAATCTTACACAGTCAAAACAATAATACAATGGAATACTATAACACACTAATCAAACATTGGTTAATGCTCTGACATATACAAAATTGTAAGAACAGGTAACATTATTAAAACACGTACAAAAAAGGGAAATGAAAAAAATATTACATAGAGACAGTTTACGAAAAGGGCTCTGTAAAGTGATATAACACAAACAAAATGAATTGTATACTGATATTACAAAATAAAGACATTACATAGTATTATTACACGAAAAGGTATTGCATAGTGATATCCCTTTAATAAGATATGATTGTTAAATGTTATTCTGATGTAAGTTGTATCCTTCTACTTACTTGGATCAACACATGCATAGCTATGCTTTACCCGGGAAGTTATAAACGGAAATTCTGCAAGACATGGAAACATTTCTGTTATTGACTGGATCTAATTGAAAACGATATCAAAGAGAACCGCGTGTCCTCACCGGAAGTGGTCTCAATGACTTAGAAAGAATCAAATGCGCTCACCGAGGTGCCGTCATTTAGATGTCCATTAATTTGGATAATGATTATAAATGATTTTCGATGTATACTTAGTCATGTACATGCTTTGTAGGTATTCAAAGTCCATTTAAAGGATTAGGCGAGTCAAGTATCTATGAAATGAATTTCGTCATGTTTAATATCGTTTAAAAAGAGAAGGCATTAAAACTATGCTTTTGCAATGCATAGTGAGGTACTGAAAAGATGTTTTAGATACTGATATAAATTATAAACAAAATATGCTTTCAGAAGGAGTATGAAGACAGAACAACCGGACGAACTCTTTTCAATCACAAAACACTCCTGTTCTGAATAATTGTATTACTAGAAAAATCAATAAATTGCTGTATTCAACCTTTAGTTTTTTTTCTAAAATAGTAGTTGTGTTAAAAGCGTCTTCTTAGCATTTTGTTCAAGTTTTCATTCATTTTATCATATAATGTCTTTTTTGCCCGAATCAAATAGTCGTATACCATAAGGAACATTGTTTTGCAAATGACAGTGATTCATTCATCGCGTGTTGAAAAGGAAGACATGGGGCTAAAACTCCTCGCTGGTAATAGTAAAATGCCATGCACGGGCAAGATAGAAACTAAAACGATGTCCATTTCCTCGGGCGCATGTATGAATGATTTACGAAGTACCTGTCATCATCGTTGTCCAATAAACAACTCAAAAAGCGACAATGTACGCGATCACGTGACTTAATTACCGGGGTCAGAGTTGACCATGTTTCCTTCCCAAGTTCTTTTATCTCAGCCTTTAGGAATTGTCATATCGTGACGAGTATATGTTATGAACTCCTTTTCATAAGATTTACGATGAATATGATTTGATTGTAAAATATCATAAAGATACATTTTCTTGGCAATAGTTATTATAATGTTTGAAGTGTCGTCATAAAACATAACATTCTCTAGTGAAGATCTCTTTGCTCTCTATATGTGCTACAATGCAATACATTGAAACAAAACTTCCTTAATGCCCTCTTGTAATTTACAAGCATTAAAGCACTGAATTACAAATTGAACGCAGAGAAGATATGAAATTTCAAACAAAATGTTCCCTATCAAGTAAAACAGGAGTGTCACTGGAATCGTATTATTTCATGTTGAAATGCTCACTCATGCATAAGCTTTTCTATCAAATTAATCGAGGAACAATCAGTACCACCATTTTAGTAAAGTAACTGCTCAACCATTTGTAAATCATTATGAAATGCATCTGGTCTATATCGAATATCAGGAGCGGTTTTACTATGCATTGCAGAAGCGAAAATTATGTAAGACAAATGATTGTAGGGAGCATGCAAATCATTCGAGAAGCTATTCTAATGAAAAGTAAGAGATGCAATTCCCACTAGAGCAATGGCTGGTATGCATGGTTTTAATTTACAAAAGGGAATACATTGATATTATATCTAATATGATGAACATTGTATGTATGTTTTGCCGTCCAAATGCGAGTTATGCGTATAAAGATATGAGAACAACTTTATTTATTTATTTTTTATTTTTTTTTTTTTTTTTTGGGGGGGGGGGGGGGCTTTTTTGGGAAAATAGAATGCATTCTAAAGAACGCAAACACTATAACATTGTAGGACATTTTTAAAATAAATATAATACAAACTATAACCTTACATCCTTTGCAGGTCACAGCGGAGTCAACCAGCTCGGAGGGATGTTTGTCAACGGACGTCCCTTACCAGACTCGACTCGGCAGCGAATTGTGGAGCTGGCACACAGTGGAGCACGACCATGCGATATTTCTAGAATCCTCCAGGTGTCTAACGGATGCGTCAGTAAAATCCTCGGACGTTATTATGAAACGGGTTCAATTCGGCCACGTGCAATCGGTGGAAGCAAACCACGTGTTGCAACAAATGACGTATGTAGTCACGTGGCTCAATATAAGAGGGAATGTCCCTCTATATTTGCCTGGGAAATAAGGGACAGACTACTTTCTGACGGGGTCTGCAATCAAGAAAATATTCCAAGCGTAAGTTTACTTTTTGTCAAACAGTCATTACAATTTGTCTTGTTGCTCAAAACAGAGAAGAATCATATATGTTTTTAATTCTGTACCTTTTACGTAAAAGCTTAAAATGGTGTGTCCCTAGTTGCAGTTCTCCGATGATTATACAATCACTGGTATATCAATGGAATATGAGAAGCTACAGGGAATACTTCAGTAGTGGCAAATCATTTCTTAAGACCACAACCCTCATATTATCAAGCGTTGTTTTGTATTTTCATGTGCGCTGCAAAAGCAAAATAATTTTTATAACATCAAGATATAAACACTAACGACGGTAATTTTCCCTTTAAAAGGGCAGAAGAATAAATCATCGATATTTAAAATCAATTAATTCAAACCAGTATAAGGGGGCGATGACAAACCATTTACTAATCAGTACACAGACTATAGCCAGCATTGAAAGCATCTTGGGTCGCTATACATCGTTCTCAGCAAGTAGCTTCACCGCCATCGCCTAATGCACGGCTTCCCATCGAGTCCCTTTTCTTCTCTCGATATACGGCAAGGCATCTGCGCCGGGCATACAATATCGTTAAAAAGATCAAAGGAAACCGACTCTAATCATCAATACAACCATGTATAGAAACGTAAGGGATATTATATTTATCGCGTTTGGTGCGAAATAGGCTATATTCACATGTGTAAATGGCTTAGTTTGGTTAGAAGCACGTGATTTGTGATTCATTGATTTATAATGATCATAAGGTAAACAACATATCACTGGTTAATATACAAGCAATAACAACAAATACAATCATTAGTACATGTATTGATATTAACTGATTTTGATCCTGTGATAAATACGTTTTTGTTGTCTGGAAAGTGGTAGAAGAATATCCTATCAGTTTTACTCAAAACATCGCCTTGTCTTGTAAATTCCTCACTCGCCAAACTTTTAATCAGAACTGTCTGACTAATGATTTCCATAAATCCATAATAGGTGCCATCAGTGTCCAACTGACAAATATCTGTAAGCCAAAATCTCATCTTTTTGCCAATTTCTAACGCTAGAACCAGCGAAGAGGAAGATTTAAGAAATCAAATCATATCCTTGGCTTAACTTGAACTAGAAATGAGGGTACGTTGAAGGCATTGAAACAGGAGTACACTGAGATTCCTAGAAAACAGAAGATGTGCAGGTGCTCATAATTCGTCAGAACAATGTAATAAATTGAACGAACAATGCAAAATAACCGTGTGTTTATTCAACATTAAATATTTTTTTGGTGACATGTTAAAGTTGAAATTATTGCTTTTCTTTGATCTGTAATATTGGAAATCAAAAATTGAATCGAAACATTATTTATTATCGACAAATGTATCACATATTTACAATTTCGTGAATTAAAGTGTCATCTGAAAACAAATAAATGAAGTATAAATGCACCTTCATTGAACAATCTTCTGACCTATCGTCATTGGACGTATTTCCCATCGAACAATGCTCGTATTGACATACGAGAAATAACTGGTAGTAAATTTTTAGGCTCATGTTTCAATTTGAGTTTCTGCCAACTAATTTTGCACTGATACCGGAAAAAGCTTTTGAATGTGATAGATAATGTCAATCGGGAGTTCAAATACAGAGTATATAAATGCACAGAAAACAATTATAGAGAAACGATAAAATTATTGAATGAAAGGTTCAATGACTTTTTTGCAAACTTTTGCCAATGTTCCACTGCACCGTTGTTGGAACAAAGCTATGTAGTCAGAAGTCTCAAGCTGGCGTTTTTCTAACAAAGAATCTTTGACATTCAAAATATGTGGTTTATTGAGTGACATATAAATGAGGGACATACTCGTGTAATTCTGAAAATTCATTTACCACTATATGAGAAAATTAATTAATTGAGCTCTTTTTTACATGTCAACGTCAAATATTTTGTTCGAATCGACTCGCTGCTTTAGAAATTGTTCCCGGTAACTACTGGAAACCAAGGGTTGCATTAAAGCATTCTTTACCTCTGAGTGAACAAACTGAATACTTCCCGCAATTCCTGATTGTAGAAGTGGGTCCACAGTAGTCCATTCGCTGGATACCATTAGGGCCGGTCTAGGGGCTAGAGAAGGGAGCCACTTGAGAGCGTAGGGTCAACCAAGGAGCTCCTTTACTCCCTTAACTCTTCAATTGTCCTTGTTTATTGACCAAGAAACAGGGACACTTCAATACTAGACCATATGGCTAAATTTGACTTCTATATTAATTTGTTGAGATCTTGTCGGGAGCGGTTGAGACGAAGGCAATTTAGTTAGTTTTCGGCTGTTTGGGAGTCTTTAGATTCGTTTCTACAAATTGTATTGCAAACATTTTGGAGAGGATGAACAAATAAAAGCACGTTGCGATCGTGTAATTAATATAAAAGATCCTCCTTATGTTGTTGACTTCATGGCGTTTTTGTGATGTTCGTGTTGATTCAAAAGTTCATAGAATTTTGTCGGAAAATAAAATTAAATATGCACTATAGATGTTTATTCGCACGATAGCTTGACAATAACATCATTTTAATATCCCCTAAAATGAAATAAACAATAAATCATAGTCTACATTTTATATCCGTACAATTGCTTCAAACAGTTTTAACTTAATTCTATTATTTTATTCATTGATAATGGGAAATGAAAGTAGTTATTATGTATTTTTACTAATTTCATGAAGCACATAAAAAAGCTTTAAATATTTCATTATTTATTTTTAAGTCTGTATAGTTTGTACATATAGTTTGTTTGTTTCTGATAACTATATTTCCGTATAGTCCTTATGTCTTTATGTTTATGTCTTGACCAATTCTAAGTAGTTTGCCTCTATACAGCTAGTAACTTAGCTTGTCCTAGTAAATCAAATGAAACTATAAACTGTGCTTCTCCGATGATCTAGGAGCAATATTTCGAAGATTTATCTCAGAGGTGATGGTCCAAGTTGTCATTTCATTGCTCATTTTTGAGAGAATACTTACATTTTAGATACTTTGTATATGAATGGGTTATATACTGTCAGGGTCATAGATGCTTTCTCTATCGTGGAAGTTCACAAACTTGTCATTCCCATTTTTTAGGTTTCCTCAATCAATAGAGTCCTTCGGAATCTGGCCACGGAGAATCAGAAGGTGATGGGTCAAGGCAGCATGTACGACAAACTCGGACTCCTGAACGGTCAGGCCTGGGCTCGCCCGAACCCTTGGTACCCCAACATGGGCATGCATGGGATCAGTGCCCCCACCTACCATCAGCCCCCGAACGCCCATCTTAGCATGGAGAAAAAACGTAAATATCACACTGCTGTTTTTTAATTAATTGTTAATTTTTAGACTTTGAATGTCTCAATAGACCTCTGTATGTATTATACATTGTGAAATCCTAAGTTATTGTTTGTGGTTAACATTGACATCAGAAAATGATCACAAATGTTATTAAAAATATTATTATTATCACTCTTATCTGGTTAATTTTTTTCTATTATTAGCTTATTGTTTCATTACCATAATAATAATAATAATTATTATTATTATTATTATTATTATTATTATTATTATTATTACTGAAGAAGAAAAAATTCTTGCACACATCGTTTTTTCACCAAAGACACGCTTTAATTGAATTATGTAATAAAATATACATGTGCTGAATATACAGACAAACTCAAGTACCATTTATTGTAAGGAGACTTGTTTTGACGCCAGTTTGTATTACAAATACTTCTACAATGAAATCAAATGTAAATAAATCCAGATTATTGCCACTCGAAATGGTAATATTAGTTTCTCTGTCACATTCATTCGGAAGTTTAACAGCGAGTCGGATGCTACAAAAGCATCATCGGCAACTTTCAATTGTGTAATGACAAGCGAGAACTTTCATTCAGCAGCCATTGAAGACTCAATTAATTTCTGTCCCTCTTTTAAATTCAAAATGGATTAGGAAAGAACTGTTTAAAATTGTTTGCATTACGCGATCGGTCATTGAGAAAAGTGAATTTTGGGTGTTGACAGAGGGGGGAAATTCATTTGATTGTGTAAACGTCGTCACAATGTCTGTATCCTCTTTTATAGAAGCATCTAATCCTCCGCCATATAAACATCACTGAAGAAGTTGGTCCGTGTCTTAAGTGTGGCGTGCTTCTAATCCCCCAATTTTCATCAATCTTTTCCACCTTTGAAGGAATGCTACTTACATTTAATTTCTTCATTGGAATGTCAACGAGAATACAACATAATAGTCTGTCTGTTATCTGTTCGGAAGAATCCTAAATAAGAAAGAGAAAGAAAAACGCTTGTCATTATCAAATATTCAAACCAAGGATTGCCATAAACGTTACGTATTATAGCCTATTTGTAGAAAGTGAACGAACATTTTCAGCTGTGGGCTCTTATTAACAACAATAAAATCTAAGTGTCCATTTCAAAATTGGCCCATAAATCGCCACTGAGTAAAAAGAGTCGTTTTGGCCACCATGTTTACGTCTATAACGCAAATGTCTAAATACGTGAGTGACTGTCATTACTTTAACAAGGGTGATATTATGTATAGACCCGAACGGCCGCTTGTCCTTAGCCGACCCCATGGACCACTCTAGCGGTAATATTTAATGATTTGCCATATTCTTCTTGCTTAACCCATGAACAATGGTTCATATCATTACTCCTCTGGTTCCAATGGCCAACCACTTATTACATTAATTTTTACGAGACATTACAAAATAGTTATTTAAATTACAAAGCGGCAAGGGTCGAGACTAAAACATAAAATGGCAATAAACGTGTTGACCCCAAATGACCGAGCCAGACGCCATTTGAATCTGTTTTAAATAAAACAACAGAGAAAAGCCCGGTGGCAAAAACACGGAGTAAAGTTCATCACCACCGACGTGTGTGTTGATTTATATAAATTTATGCGCCCATTGCTCTTTTTTTCCACGTTTTTCATGTAAACTAGCGTCTCTTCCTCAAGTTTACTGTATTTTAAAGCGAATTACCTTCTTACAAGACAACTCGAACTCTAACAATACTTCTGTGAAAAACTACAGAAACAAGCTCAGTAGCCAAAAGTCTAAAAAAAAAGCCATGTTTGAGGTATACCCTAAGTAGTTTATTTAATCGTTTGTTTCTGCCACTTTTCTGAAAAGAAGCAATCGAATTCTTATCACATATATGATTATTTTTAATAAGCCATATATTACAATGCCTCGAAATCTGTAGCATTTTCAGCTCATAAGTGAAAGTCGCGCGTGGCAGCATTTATCCTGATCGTCCTTGTAACTTTTAGTGTTGGGTAGAACATGGTGTCAAACGAAAACAGGGATATCGAACCCGCTAATTTTCGTTTGATTATATGGAATTGAATATTATATTTCTGCTAATGACAGTGTAGAAATTTGTTATATTGGTCCGTAATCGACATTCCTCAATAAAGTTCAGCCCTTGGGGTTCTCAGCTTTCCAATTTATTTGATCAGTCTGGATTTTATAGAACCCGTTTCAGGCGTCAGTTCGTTTTTCATTTTTTTATCGTTGCAACATCGTTGCAATTGTTGAATAATACCTTTTATTAACATCTCCTCTTTTAGATTAGACCAGAAACAATGAAATATATGTTTTACAGAGGGTGGAGGTCCAGTTTTAATTGTTTTTTGCACATTTGATTTAAACATACTTATATTTCAAAAGAATGCAAGTCGAACATGTTCAACTTATCAAGAGAAAACATATTTAACACGTTCCTTAGAGAACATATTTGCAAACGAATCTTTATCATATGTATACTTTGCAAATGCAAGGCTAACATAGCTCTTATACAAAACATTTTTCGTTCAATGATAGTGTGTTGGTGCCAAATATTGCATCAACAAAAATGAACATGAACAAAAATAAAAGAATTTAAATTGCAACAAATCAACCAAGTACCTTAATAACATTACAGCTATTACATATAAAATATTTGTCGGATGTTGCCCTTTCCATTTCAAATGTCTTTTCTATTGTTATTATTATAATTATTATATGTATTATAAATCTATAATTCTTATATTTATCATTAATTATTATTATTATTATTATCATTATTATTATTATTATTATTATTATTATTATTATTATTATTATTATTACAGACAACGATGCGAACTCCAGTTCTGATAGCAACCATAGTGATGGTGCAAAGGGTTCCGAAAATGACGAGCAGATGAGAATGAGGCTGAAGCGAAAGCTGCAGCGAAACCGAACCTCATTCACAGCATCACAAATAGAAGCTTTAGAAAAAGGTAAGAACTATATCATCAAATGACTTATCTTACGAGCACGAATTTAAATTGGTATTTCTTAGCTTTATAACTTTGACCTTTATTGATATTTTAATATTTCGTACCATTAACCTCTGAAACCTTGACATACTTGTTGTCTGAAATTCTTAATCTGTCGATATATTGTTTTATGTATGTTGCTAACATGGCCTTTCTTTACTTACTTGCTACCAAGGACAGATGAAACAAAGCTTAAGCATAAAGTAAAGAGCAGTGAGGTGCATTCAATATTGTCAAAGGCAATCGGCAAAAATATATTTCATTTTTAGGAGACATTTGTTTAGCTGTTGTGCTCGTTTCTGCAGTTTCCATAGCTTTTAGGAACTGTCCATTATATAACCGATGAAATTAGCTAGTTTGATGGAACGGAATGTCTTATAAGAATTTTGTAGATTATCTGATACATTGGATTGATAAAAATTACAGTTCCAAGAACTTTATTTTAATTACGAACTCATATTCACATGCATAATACGTTATAAAACAAGTGTCAACAATATCAAAGCCATGTCAGACCAATCCGTAAGAGTTAGGTATGATGTGCATGTAATTTCAAAACATAATGTGCAATAAAATCTCTGATCAAAGCACCTGTCAATTTGAATCTATTTGCAGCACTGTTAACAACATTTTTGCTGGAAAGATATTATGTACAGCTAACAAACTAACTTGAGATTGTCATGTCTGTGCAAGTTCTATCACAGTTGCCCTTGTTATACAAGTCCAAAATTCAAATTCGGTTTGCGGGATATTTTTCTATGTTTTGTTTGTGTATGGACACAGTGCATGTCACCCTCATAAATCACGATCTAATTAATGTTGTCAACTTGCTCCTTGGCGTGTCTATGAGTCTTGCAAAAGACCCGGGCCTCTATCTTGCTACACCTGATCGAGTTAGTATGGGACGGATCTTTGGTCTTTGTTATGCCGACTGTCCTGTGACAATTGTTTCAGGGTGCGTCTTGGGTCATCTACCCTCAGCGACATAGTCAAATTACCTCAGAGTTCTGATTGGGATCCTTCTTGTTTACCACTCCCATTTTAGTCATATAAATGTGTTGCTTTCTCATTGAGTTTGAGAGTTTAAATCATTTAATAACTTAATATGTTTAATTAATTTTCTCGACTATTTTATTTCCAGAATTTGAGCGTACGCATTATCCAGATGTCTTTGCGCGAGAGAGATTGGCGCAAAAAATAGATCTCCCTGAAGCAAGAATACAGGTTTGTGAAGAACATATTTCAGAACTTTTGAATATTTCGAAACACTACAGATTAAAATTATAATTTCTTACTCATAAACAAATTTTATAGTGTTGTTTGTGATTTTGATTTTTATTGTTACAATGTACTTGTTGAAAATAAGAAAAACGAGGTAATCGGGTGGTGGCTAAACACCTTTACCAACCACTTTAAACCTAAACAAACATATAAAAAAGTTAAATTCCAAAAGTGCATGAGATAAACAGTTTTGCCGAATACAAATGTTTTCAATGAAATAATGTTCAGACCTAAATGTAAATATAAAATCTTTTTTTTTCAACTGTAGGTTTGGTTTTCAAATCGCCGCGCCAAGTGGCGACGTGAAGAGAAACTGCGCAACCAGCGCAGAGAACCATCCGGAGGTTCCTCTAGAATCCATTCACTGAATCCCGGCTTCAATTCTATGTACCCTTCACTTCAAACCATCTCGCAGATGGGATCTGCAGAACCTTACAGGTAGCTAGAATATTTATTTATCTATATATTGTTTGAAGAATACATAGATGATTTGGGTCATTCACAGGTTACCAGAAGTTTGAAATAATACCTAAAGTTTTGACATGAATCAGCTATAGAAAAACGAACACAGATGGCCGTCATAAGATATTTACATAATTTATATTATGTCAATGTACAATGTTTATTTCATAACTATTAGAAAATACAAAACTTGATAACAATTTATGATCTGCACTTATTTAATGCAACATAAGACCAGCATTATATATATAAACCGTTACCAACATAGTCAGAGATATGTTTATGCTCAGGATAACAAAACTCAAAGACATTTTATTTCTTACATGTTAACAATATATTGTTTTACTATTGAATGCAGTATAAATATTTGTTACATTTATTGTCATAGATTTATTAAATTCTTATCTTTACAAAATATTTTCAAAATGGTTCTTTTAATTTTCTCCTTTTTTAATTTGTTGGGTAAGTTGTTCACGGAATGAAGGAATTCCAGATATTTTCAAAAGCCTAAACAATTGTCTTTGGATTTAGGTTGTAAATTCAGTAATGATTTCAGATTAAAATGTTTCATACCTTTTCTTACAAATATAATCTAATTCTTTGATTTTAATAATACATGACATTTCACTCTGATGATTGGGTCATCTTATGAAATATGTGGTTAAAATATGAATTATAGGCAACGAAAGGCTAACTTGAGATACATCAGTATAAATTATTCAAATTTATAAAATTATTGAAATAAATGATAAATGTTCATATGAAAAACATTCTGAATAATAAAAATATAGAATCCTTTATTTTGCCAAGAAAATAAAGTTTAAGAAATGGAGATTTTATTCACCTCATTTGTTGCAAAAGATTTTCATATGAACCCAAAAATTTGGCATGGTCAAGGACTTAATGCGATTTTTAAAAAAAAGTATTTTTTATTTCAATTCATTAAGTAAATTGAACTCATATCTTCCTGTTTCAGTGCAATGCCCCCGGTGCAGAATTACTCCCTCAATAACACGATGCCCTCCAACCCCGCCTGTCTTCAATCCTCTAGCTCCCCCTACTCCTGTATGATACCAGGTAATGGAACAAATTATTCATTTAAATAACTCACAGTTTTCTTATTAAGATTTGTTTAATTAACATTTTAAAAAAAATAAAAAAATAATAATACATTCAGATTTATTATTTCAATTTCTACTTCTCGTTTGAGCTATTTTTATAAAAAGAATACACAGGATAAAATCATACTATGAAAGGGTAAGATAATTAGCGAAATAACCAGAAAATAAAATATCAAAGTTTGATCTCATCACTGCCGACCGAATCTGTTACAAACTCAGTTGATCATACTAATCACAAGGCCTTGCAGTATGTTCAGTTTTGTTATCATCTTCTTCAGACTATCCAGGACCTCGCAGCTATGACGCCCTCTCTCTGAGCGCGTACTCGAGATCTTCGTGCAGTGCGGTGGCAGCTAGTGTTCCCAACCATGTCACACACAATTCACATAACGGTGCGTCCACCGGTATGACCAGCATGCTAAGTGATTACACAATTTTGGCTTATATCTAATGGAAACAAAATAGAAAAAAAACGTTTGAAATTATTACAGTT
Source organism: Mya arenaria (assembly GCF_026914265.1). NCBI lineage: Eukaryota > Metazoa > Mollusca > Bivalvia > Myida > Myidae > Mya > Mya arenaria. Next base: position 32,025,620 of record NC_069125.1, read on the forward strand.
TGGAAACGTTGGACAACGTGTATCATGATGACATCGCAGACGTAGAATTGCTTCAGTATTTTTCGTTTTGTACTTAAATGAAATTGCACTTCTGTCACTAAAACACTTTTGTAAGAAAACTATGTATACTTTGTCAAATCAATGTTTTCATCAATAAAGTTTAAAACTTATGTTATTTATTTTGCAGGTTTGATATCACCCGGGGTGTCCGTTCCTGTACAGATCCCGGGGGGTGGGCCGCAGGATATGGGGGTCCATCATATGAGTTCCATGTCGTCACAGTACTGGCCTAGAATACAATGATAATTATTGTTTAAAGACGTGTTACTATATTTAGTAATGCATACAAAAAACGCTTGCGCATGCGCGAAAGAAACAGTGACGTAATCGTGATCCAAACGCGAGAATATTCTTGGACCTAAACTGTTATATATTATGGTGTTTTTTGGAGGCAGCAAATTAGCGACGGGATATTTTTTTTAATTTAAAATAACTGTCGTCGTGGTGAAAAGGACATGAAGGTGACATGGCGACATGCCTTGAAATGTTGGAGAAAATGTAGTTGTCAGATGAAACGTTCTCTGCAGGAAATAGCGGGGCTCGCTTAACATGAAGAGGGAGATGCACTCAAAGAGGACTCAATAAATTGAGAAGAGCAAATATGACAAGGGAATAAAAACATCAAAGTGAAAAAAACGATTTGTGGCAAAAGTTAAGTAAAGACGGTTTTGTGGTTAGGACCTTTTACTGAAAAACATCCTAACATTGGGTTGAGGCTTGTCTTACAGATGAAAGACTGAACATGTATTACACTGACTTATGTAATAGTGGTAAAAGCCTTACGAAGGGCATTTTGTTTGATAAATCTTACAAATAAAATCTAAGAAACAGCCCTTCATTCGGTTTTCGATCATTGAAATCCCTTCTTTTCAAAGACATTAATCTGTTATCACAAGATGCATCTCATGCTTCATATTTCTTCTAAAGTACCGGTTAGTTTTATTACAATTACTTTTGTTAATTTTTATATCTGCTATAATAGTCTCAGGTATTTGTTGATTTTGGTGTGTCATAATTTTGCGTACTTATACTCGGGTACTTAAACTAAAAAACAGAAGTATTCTCTAGTCTTCGTTTTATTTTATTTTAAGTACAGGGTGTTTTGAAAACTTCCATCGAAAGGAATGGATTATCCTTAATTTATGTGTGCAAAATTAATCTTAAGCTGAGGTTCATTTCAGGCCAGTATATTCTACGCTACTAATTGTTCTTATACCTTTTTTCATTGTTTTTACTAAAATGATTCAATATATCTAACAATTTCTTACTCTTATCGGATTTGTGACTTTTGTAAAGTTTATACTGATATGAAAATCAATGAAGAAAGAAAAACAATTCCCTACTTCATGTATGAATCAAATAAAATATCGTATATAAATTTAAAATTAAGGCAGAATAACACTATCACAAATTTGTGCTATGTTCAATGTGTTCTTTTTAATGTTGTTGATTTCTACATGTGGGTATCTAAACATTTTGAGCATATACTTTTTTTCACATTTATCGATGCTTTTCTTCCAGATTCATAATCATTGTGCTATGTTTCATTAGTTCTGTAAACTTACTTGTTGAATGTTTGTGATTATTTGTATATTTGTGTAATTCCTATTTTATTAGGGCTGTTTAACAGTCCTGCAATTATATATATAGCCGTTTCTCTTTAATATGTAAAACCTGGAAAATAAAAAAAAATATAAACCTATGAACTTGTTTGTGATTGGTTGATACAGATCAAACATTTGAAGAACCCGCTTGTTTGTAGATATTTGGGCTCTACAAAATTTACTGAAAAGGTTTGGAAAAAAACAACAACAAAAACGACCAGCCATATCTATATTAACTTATTTATACATTTAAAAAAATATTTTACCGAAATATCAAATTGTGGATGGTAAATTTAGCAGTCACACTGTACAACTTTTTTATTTTATTACAATTTTTAATTATGAAGACACATTACTAACTTGCTTAATGCAAGAATTCTGGTTAATGACGTTGTTAATTGTTGTACTCATAATCATAAAAAGATAATTTCAAAGCAACCAAATGTTTATACATATATAAAACCAAAACATATAACTGCATTATATTTCATCATTTAAGCATTTTCAGTGCTTAAATTAATTGCTTTCATCATATAAATGCACAGATTACAGATACCATATCAATTATGCATAATGCAAAAATGTCAAAACTATTACAATTATGAGTTTGATCAAAACGTCTACAAAGGCTATTTTTTAAGATAATTAAAATACAGGACAGGCAAGATATGCAATTACATTCCGGCTCTATGAATGCTGGAAGCTTAAATTAAATGTAACAGCGACTGTTGACACACACACATACACGCACACACGCACGCACGCACACACACATACACACTACGGCGCTAGCTTCGTCGTCATTTTCGTAATCTCAAAGGATGTTTGATATAGACAAATCTTGCACTATGACCCTTTGGGCACACACACTTCTTCCATATCAACAGTAAAACACGGTAATGAAATACTGTCTTACTCCCTTGAATTTCATAAAAACAGCTGTGGAATGTTTTCTGAGATACTAACATAGGCTTAAAAATATATCAATCAACCGAAAACGAAATGGAAAAGGCGAGTAAAGGCACGACAAAGTTAAATCTCCAAATAAGACGGTTAGATATTTTGATATACATTTTTTATTCCACCAGTAATAAAGAGTATCGGTCAGTACAACTGCGTTTGTTCCCGCAAACCGAGTTATTGGTTTTGTCCTTATTCCTGGTACAATAATTTTCATTGTTATACCCGATCACAATATTGCAAATCATAGTTTTGAAAGACCAACATTAAATCATAAACTTAGGTTTTGGTATCTTTATTATACTTCAACAAATAATCGTCGTTGATAGTTTTCTTAAGCTCTATCATAGCTTGTCATACGATATAACAATTTGATCAAATACCGGGATAACTTACTCATTTTAATAACAGTGAAGCAAAACCAAGGACGCTCTAACAAAAAAGCTACTATGCGTACATTAAGTAGGTATTTTCATTCACAAAACATACTGAGTTACATTTTCTAAGTGACAGATACATCCAACTTAAAAGACTTTATTAAACTTTGTTTTGACAAGAAACAAAATAGTTACATTTTTTAGATAAATAAACAATGAAAGTAAATTATTATTATAAAAAAACACTCAACACATTGTTCAAGGTATGCAGTCAACACTCTTTAATGTGCTGAAACTGTGAATTTGAAATGACTTTGTAGTAAATGACCTTGAACTTTTTCCATGCATCAAAATGACTATGTATATTGTTTACTACTTGTAAAGAATAGTAGTGGTGGAAACGAAGGGGTCGGGAGAGGTTTTCTTTAAATGTATTAGGAAGCCGTTTCTATGAGTCTACCAAAATGGGTTAAGTTGCACTGAAGTAACACTTCAGCGTTCTTGAACAAACATTACTTATTCTGTTTCTGTTATTCGCAGGGCTTGATGGTCCTTGTGTCATATTGATATAGATGTCTAGCTCTTTAATTTATACTGTGTATGCAAATGAGTTATAATCGTCATCCGTTATTTGTCTAGCAATTCCGCTTTCAATTATAATTCAATCGGAATTGAAAGAACAATATTAATAGTTTTACTGAGATATGCAATGGCAGAAAAATAAATGTCTGCGACTAATCGCATCACACTACAGAAGAGTCGACAATGTTCCACCAGCTTAGCAGCCCATGGTTGATCCATTGAAGCCACTTGAGTTTCTTGCGATGGCGTATGTGATTTCACAGACAGTTCATAAGCAACGAGCGAGCATACATTCAACCCAGATTTAATGCTAGTGATGGCAACTCTTTGTATATAGTTTTTCTTAATGTATGTATGTCTTGTTTATGGGTCCGTCTGCCTCTATATGACTTTTATTGAATCTTTGTTCCATATAGCAAAAGCAACGCCAGTTTTTGACTACTCCACGTGTACCCGTAATTTTAATTGCAAGTGAAGATTTACAATTATACAATAAAAACTACATGGATGAGCCTATACCGAGATCACTGCAAAGACAAATAAAGTCTACCAGCATAACAAGCTAGCTCTGTAAATAATGATGCAAATCCACCAATTGAACATGGATGACACATGTTTTACCCAAAGCAAGCCTAAACTATTTGGTATTGGAAATAAACGTTTCGAATACCCAAGAATACAGACTTGTCCTATATTTCCATTTATTAATAGAGTCGGTGTCTTCTTCGTCTAAGACCCCTTTTTGTATTGCATTGTGTCTCGAATGAAATTACAAAAAAGCCCAGTGACGTAAACAACGCATTTCCAGTTTGCGGGTCGAAAACAACAATGTGGCCGTTACACATTTCACATAAAACAATATCTATCACTATGAATATCTTGGTTCTCACATCGGCACCTTATTCGGCGTTAGAGAGACACAACTTCGGGTGCAACTTTGGACGTGTGCCACCAATCGCAAAACCGAAACTATACATGGTTTAAATATTTTTTCACAAAGAAAAAATGGACTTAATTTAGACTGAAAAAGGGTACATTTTAATTAATATTCATATTTTTTCTATGATTTTGACAATTAAAAGTTCATTTAGACAATAAAATGCGCTAAATTCGCTAACCACAAAACCAAACATGTATCATTAAAACGGAATATATTTTTCAGAACGAGCACTCTACTAAAGGCTTTCCATCCAGTTTCGGCATACCTGGTGCAGTCTAGTGTAATGTACTTTCAAATACATGTCCGTCAATTTAAACTGCATTCAACATTATTTATTTTAAGACATAAAGATGCATGCCTTAGCTTGTTTGTTTGTTTGTTTGTTTGTTTTACTTTATGTTCGGTAATGGAGACCATGACTGGTTTCATTGACAAAATATTGCAATTTGTTTATTCACATGACATGCATAAATAGTGCAAAATGTTTATTCAAATCTTCTAGATAATAAGTACAGTATGTTTTATTCACATCATGTACACAAAAGTGTAGTATGTTTATTCATATCATGTACACAAAAGTGCAGTATGTTTTATTCACATCACCATATATAATTGTATTTATCCTGGTAGTATAAGTATAACGATATAATACTTCAAAATCTATATGTTAGTTTCTTTGTTCGATTGTTTTTTTTCGTACGAATGGTTTCGCATGTTGATGATACAATGGTACACGCACCCTTTGGAATGACAACAGACATATTTTTATTCAATATCATATATATTATTCGTAAATTCTTTATATAAAATGCAAACATTTCACACTAAAAATATATAAAAGAGGTGTTCCGTTTAAAAGACTGAACTTTTACACTCCATTGATGTCGTTTCAAATGAAACAAAAATGTTAATTTGATGAAAATATCAAAACCTTAAATCAAAACCAAACCTTGATTAGTTGTTGAATAGTTTCATATTTATTTTATAATCCCTCTACAAATAAAAGAAGATAAATTAATCAAATAATCTTCAAACATCGCTTTTGGTTTGATCATTTTTGTTATTTTCGTTGTTGCTGTTTATTTCTTTAATTTTATTTTAACTATTATTTTTATTATTAATATTATTGTTGTGATTATTGGTGACATCAATATATATATATATTTTTTTTAACTTTTTTCGAACATGTTTTGTTGAATGTGAGTGATCTTCTTTCAATATCTTTTTGTTGTCTTAAACTAAATATTTATTGGCAAACAATCAGTTATTTTAAACTAATACTATTTAATATATTATGTTAATGATAAAACCGTTCTTCTATAAAACAGCCGTCAATTGTATTAATTCACGAAAACATGGCTGGAAATAATACAAGAGAAAATTATTAAATTCTACATGTATGTGTTTTTAACATCATTAATTTCTTAGATACAAGGCCAACAGGAAATCCTAAAAATCCCGATGCAATTTTATAATTAGAAACATCCAGTTTAGAAAACATATTAATTTACTTTATAAAATATTTAATTCATGTTTATATCAACAAACTAGGAAACTCATGCAAGCAATATATGTTTAAAAACAAGCAAGTATTTTTCAAAGGCTGTTAAGAGTTATCAATATCAAAAGAATAACCGCTTGTCTTGGGTAAAATCCAATGTTTTGACTTTCTGGCTTCCGACTCATCAACCGTTTAAGACCCTCAAATTTTTCTCGGTGTTTTATTCCAGTAACCGTTTAAGCTTTCTTTGATACCTATTTTTGGAAAGACCTACCACATATTATCATTTGAAACGTAAAACGCAAATTCAACATTTTATATAATTTGGCAATTACATTTTTTTTTTCAATTTAACTTACGCTATCCTTAAAAAAAGAATTTCCTTTCAAATTAAAAATTGTTTCCTTTAAGCCAAATTAAGGGCAGACATTTAATATCGCATATTTCATCAACTGGAGAAGAAATGAAATATAATATTTTCATTCACAAGGAATTTATTTTTTGAATTATCAAATATTTAAAAGAAAGGAATGTATATATAATAATATTCAAATTAATGAATATGCTCAAATAGTGAGTTAAAAAAGCATGCCATATCGTAATACAACACAAAACACTAAAAATCGACAAAATAATATACAAAAAAAACGGAGCAACAGATCTTTTTTATTTATAGTCTAAAAATAATACTAAAAGTTCGGAGGAACAGATCTTCTTTTGTAAACTCAAACGTATTCTAAAACTCGAACCAACAGATCGTCTTTATTTCTAAACTCAAAATCATACTGAACATCGGAGCAAAAGATCTTCATTAGTTGTAACACGAGGAAACATATCTTCATTTTCTATAAACTAAAATTTATACTAAAAATCGGAGCAACAGATATTGATTCTTTTTCGAGAATTTGCAACATCCATTTTTTTATACATGTTTGACACAACCACATAGCGTTAATGTAATGCAATTTTTATAAAAACATATGTAGGCTATTCACTGTATTCCGAACTATTTTATCAACACGATTATCACTATATTTACTGTATTTACTATTCTAAACATTTCTACTTTTTAAAGTTTCCTTTCCATGATTTCGAAGATGTGTGCAAACACATTTCATGTTGCCGAACAATTGCTTAATCTAGATGTCTTCGATATTGCCAAACAATAGTTTGAAATGTCTTCGATCTTGCCAAACAATAGCTTAAATATATTCGATGTTGCCAAACAAAAGCTTTGAATATATTCGATATTGCCAAACAATATCTTGAAATGTATTTAATGTTGCCAAACAATAGCTTGAAATATCTTCGATGTACCCTATCAATAGTTTGAAATATTGTCGATGTTGCCAAACAATAATTTTGAATGTCTTCGATGTTGCCAAACATTAGCTTGAAATGTCTTCGATGATGCTTGTTGCTCTTGGTGTTCCTATTTAGTTACCACCGCAATGCGTCCTCTTCAAACTGCTCTTCTTTGCTTCCATGCCGACAAGGTAGTATTTGGTTGAACATCATCTATAAATAGACCAATTTATATTTTACATGCAAGGCTTTGTTACTCTTTCAAATATATTTATGCACTATGCCGAAAATCTTAGACTTATACACAATACGTGAAAGGCTACGACACTATTCATTTATATATCATGCTGAATATCCTAACAAACTCAAAACGAAAACTACAAATACCAAAGTCATCGCATGTCCATTCACATTAAGCTAAAATTTAGAAAGTTTATCACATCTTTCATGAACATACTGTCCCTTATAAAATAACAGCATAAGTAAAACATTGACCAGAGTCATGCGGTATATAGCAATACATCTTATATCAGAGTCCAAGACATAAAACACTGCCCTATAATTAGGTATCTCAAATTTCTTGCCCCTATGTTTACACCCGATCGACCCCTTGTAAGAATGCGACGCAATCTTTACGCCACTAAGGACCTCCGATGTGGGTATCGTAAAAATATATACATGCATTTGGAGAAACATAATCCTTTTGTATAGACATCTTGTGTTTTATTTTATTTTAAAGCATGTTTCTAAAGAGGTTGCAGAAGGCATATGTAGTTTTTGAGCAGTTTAGCATGTTCAGTGAGTTTGTATATGTGTAAAGTGATTGAAAATATACCCAAATAGATAATTCCTAATTAACAAATCGTAAATAATAATAAAGGTAAAAGGATTTGCTATCTAAATTCATAACTTGTTGTGTCAACAGCAATCTACATAAATAAAAAAGGGTTGGCCCACACAAAGGTTATTTGGAACAATACGCATTGTTATGAGAATACCAAAGCCACCTCAACAACTGTGCAAAATAACGGACCGTTAATAGAGAAATTATCATAATGCGCATTATATTTGCAATAATTTCAAATTTATGGAAATATAAGTAAATGAAGCATTCTGGCCGGACCAGAATGTAATGCAATTTCCTCTTTGAAACAACAAGGTGAATGGCCAAACGGTGTTGCCTACAGATCCATGAACATCGCCACATTTCCATGACAATCTCGGTCAGGAAGTTCGAATCCATTACTTGAAAACTCATGCATACATTTGAATAGCTGTGGGTAACATATGCATTGAACATTTCTTTTCATGGAGCACCCACTTTATAACTTTGATGCATCGATGGCTATATATGTTTGTATTGAATTTAGAATTGAAAAAAACTTTATCAAAGACAGGTACAAAAATAAAATAAACCAACAGCTATATAATTATTCGAGATGATAGTACAAGCAATCTTATATACGATATGTATTTTATAGTTATTGTTTTGGTGTTTTTTTAAAAAAATGAACGATAATTTCATTACTGTTTGGTGCGGATGTAATTTTACTAGGCAGCGCGCCTGCGTGAACCGTGGAAAACACCAATAAATAAAACGAATAAATAACGAAATAGAACTCGCTTTCGGCGGATGCTTTCTAAATGCTTAATTCCGAGTTCGTCCCGTTTTCACATTGTCGGAGACATTAGCGTAAACACTAAAATAAGTTTGGGTCCACGTAGGTTTTGCTCTTTGTCCATGTTTCAGTGGCTACATAGTAATGTAATTTGTGCCACCGCATACCCTCGCTTTTTCCAAATAAATCATTTTAAGAAAATAATAATAATGATTTAAACGTGATGTCCGCACATATAATATAGACTTTTTTTAGTATGTGGCCGTACGGTCATAGTTCCGTCAAAACTAGTCAAAGATGTAAACAGATTTCGATCCATTACATTGGCGATAAAATCAGTACGGGGTAAAATGAATCGTTTTTCTAAATATATTTTTGAAAATTTACGGGGTTTCTTTTAGATTCTAAGTTTAAGAATTTCTAACAAAAGTAAATGCAACTTAAATATTGCATTTACTGAAATCATGTAACAATTTAATTGTTAGCTCTTCTTTATAATATTAAGGATGATGGCGGCCATCTTGGATTTTGATGGACATCTTTGGCAAAGTTGAGGTGGGTCCTGAGGTGTTTTTTTTCTGAACCTGAACTTGCATATGTATCATCAGGCAATGTTTCATAATTTTTACCCAAAGCTCAGAATTTGGTGGAATTTTGTCACGGTATAACCGGACTATAAACTTTTGTTCATGTTATGGATACTGAACGCGTCAGTACTGAACGTGTTGGATCACTTGGTTCGATCCCTAAATCTTAATCACATTCCAAGAACGTTTACTTTATTTTTATTATTTTTTTATCAATCAGTACAATGCAATTATATAACCAACTGTTGCCATGAATGATCTATTAAAAGACTTAAATACTAAATAATATCCGTAACATGTTTTTAAGTACGCAAAGGTTCAATGCTTTTGATATATATAAATTTATAAACAAGTCTAGCGAGTTGCACAATTGGAAACAACTGGAATAAGCCCAGCAGCACAACAACATAGTACAATTTTGTTAAATAGCATACAACAAACTACAAGATACACACAAAACGACACACACAGTTTACATAAACATACACAAATCTTGCTGGCGCTACGGCCCTGTGAATTCATGTAGAGGTTTACCAGGCCCCAATATCACGAATATACTTAAGTCAAATCTCAATCTCAACTCATTTTTAAACATTACAGTATGACATTATTAAAATTCACTAATGTTAATTTTCTAAAGCACATTCTCACGTGCGTTATGTTGATTAACATGATTGCTCAATAATTTAACGAAACATCTACAACACAAAATGTACTTGAGTAAACTCCAAAATAATAAATTGGACTCAAGTACATTTTTTGCTCTCAATTTTTTTCTGTAAAATATTGACCAAATATTTTTATCAACATATCCTAGAAATGTTTTCTTAATACTTTGACCAGTCCCCAATATCACGAAAATACTCGAGTCAAATCTCAATCTCAGTCTCAACTCTTTTTATCAAATTACAGCACCATATGATTCAAACTTGTAAATGTTTAACCCTTTTAAAAATCGCATTCTCTCATTCATTTAATAAAAGAGTTGAGACTGAGATTGAGATTTGACTCGAGTGTTTTCGTGATATTGGGGCCTGGTCAAAGTATTAAGAAAACATTTCTAGGACTCTAAACTTTATTTAAGAATAGTACAATGTGGGTGGAAGAGTCAAATGATATTCATGAGCAAATTCGCATGCTCTCAAATGTCATTACAAATCAGACTTGATCTCCAAAGTCCTTTCTTGATATGATGTTAAATCTTGGCATGATATTTAAGATATTATTATTATTTTGTTATACTAAGTACTCGGAGGAGTTCCATGACATATTCTTTGTCTTCCTCTATTACGCTCAATAGCAAAGCCATGATCATAAATCAGGGCCATACTCATGTCTCATGTTTGTTCTTGTGTCATGTTTACGTTACAACTTGCTTTCAATTGTAAACCCGCTCTGCATTCAGTTGTTAAAGGACATTTTACAATGAATTCTACAATCTGAATTCCCACGGTTTTGAATAATTGCTCGAGTGAGTGCGTAAAGTAATTGTTTTGTAAAACGTATTGATTAACAGGTTATTTATTAGTCTTTAAGCCAATGGAATCTATCGGATTTGTCACGTGACAACGCTCTGATGATTTTGAAAAATCATGAAAGGTATCGATCACTTGTTAAAAATCTCGGCAAACGTACTCAATTATGGGTGATTTATTGGCATTTATGTATGTAACATAGCGTGCGCTGAACGTTGATGTAATTATGAACAGAAATGACTGAAATTAGATATCTTCTACAGAGAGCAAGAGTTTATTCGTTTAAGTGTCATATATAGTATATGTAATTGAAAACAAATGGAATGTTATGCTTGTTCAAAATGATAATCAAGCAGAAAATAATCATACCATGCTTGTTAAATAAAGGATCATAAATGAAAATCTATTTCAGATTTATTACGATTTCAGAATTTCTGCTTCATTAATAAAACGTTGGCGATAAGATTTTGAAAATAGAATAAACAGTGTGTTCAGGAAGTGCACAAAAACGTATATACTGAAAAAAGAAGCAAGCAAATCAATCTGTAAACAGTCCAAAATACACACTGAAATCGCAGCAATAAATAAGTAATGAATGCACGAAATTCCTTTGATTCCAGATACTTTTAAATGTATACTACTACTTATAACTCATCATTTTAGGTGACATTGACTTTCATTTAAAACACCCATATGGAAGTGTCATGAAATGCGAAATATAAAGCTATTTTACGATTGCAGAAAGCTTGAAAGGACAGCCAGTATGTATGGCATATAACCATTAATATAAATAAATTAAATAGATAACGTCTGAGCAATATTAATCATAAAGACATGTTAAAGTATGAATATGAGGAAATAAATTATGTAAGTTCATTTTTAAAAATCTCCACTTTTGCAAATGAGTAATGTTGTCTATAATGGTACACCATAGTGACGACATAGCTAGTCCGCGCGCGCTTATTTTTACTTCCGATAAAAAAAAAACAATCAAGGTAGGATGCGAATGCAGATTTTCTACTTATATGGCGATTTTGAACAGGTTATAACAATTAGTTTTTCAAAGTCTTCTTGTTATTATGGTTGTTTCGTGAACATATAAATGCGCATATATATGACTATTGTATTTTACAACGTCAGTTTTGATTTGTTGATAAATATAGTAGGGCTATTTGTGGATATCAATAATAAAACTATAGTGGCGTAAGTATATAGATAATCTATAATTATATAAATAAGAGTGAAAAAAAACTATACCAGTTTATTTTGTGTTAAAAAAATATTTGCCATCCCCGGCGGGATTCGAACCCGCGACCTCTGGATTAGAAGTCCAGCGCGCTATCCACTGCGCTACGGGGACTGCAAATTTATTAAAAAAGCTACCCTTTTTGTATGCAAGTAATATAGTACATTAATTTTAGCGATTGTTTTATATAATTTTGATTGCGTAAATTATCAGTATCATAGATTATCTAAACATCCATCATCATTTTAAATACCACTACGGACAATTAAGGTGGCTGATTTCTACCATTTCGTTTTTCGCAGCGAAAAGTGCCGTGCGAAAATGCGCAAAGTTTCGAGGCGAAAATGTGACCATGCAAATATGCGTCAGATACTGGTGCCGAAAATGTGCCAAATGACGGGGAAAACAATCGAAAAGGTGAAACTGCGGAAAGAAGTGGGATGCCATTTCGCGCTAATGCACCAGTCAGTTGTAACCACGCCCCCCCCCCCCCAGGTCCGGGGACTAGAGGGGACTTTGACTTTCGGTCCAGCCAAGCCCGGGCAAAGTCCTCGTCCTGCGGGGACGAACTGCTGGTAAATCCCCCGCCAAATGCTCCCGCACCCCAGGGACCCTAGGTATAGCACATTCCCCGCTATACGTGGCGCATAGACAAAATCACCGCACCCACCCGGCACTGCGGGGCCACCTGGAAGGTAAAAACACGGCCCATTTCCCCGGCTATCCCCGGTACACCCCCGGGCCTATGGGGACCGTGGTTACAATTGACTGGTGCATTGTTCTGTTTTTCTACCATTCTTCTTTCAGAAAAAAGTCCATGCATAGCAACAAATCTAGTCTGTATCTTTATTTCCATCTGACCAGTAGTCAAAACTCAACATAAATTGCTAAACTATGTTGTCAATATGAAAAAGTTATGCATGTATGATAAAGTATAGATTGTAAAACTATGGAAATAGCTCGATTGTTTTCGGACACAAGAAGCAGCCTTCTTTGGGGAACAAGGGATCACGAGAACCATTGCATTAGCAAATAGCCTTTTAAGCGGTCCACTGGAGTCTGGTGTTAAAATTTAAGAACATATTTGTGGCATTTTTGTAATATATATATATATATATATATATATATATATACATATTAAGGTATATAAAAACAATATATTTATGTGTAGTTTAAATATAGTATTTGTTTATTAACATTAAAATATAAGTGCATATTTGACGATGTTTTTCATAAAAAAAGTATATATATTAATGAACATAGAAATAAAATATTTCAATGTTATTTTTAAATGACCAAATATAATGGAAATTTTACTGTTTATCAAAGACCTTGGTTTTAATAAATTTACAGCTATTTATGTTTGAATTATTTGGATTTGTATGGGTTTTTTTACGATAATTATATTATTGCTAAATGTATTTATAATTAGAATAAAAATTATAATTAATATTATCATTTTTATTATAATTTCTTCTTCTTCTTCATCTTCATCTTATTTTTTTATTTATTATTATTATTATTATTATTATTATTATTATTATTATTATTAAAGTTGTTGTTGTTGTTGTTGAAAATTATGCTGATGGGAAGTGATTTTTTTTCTCTGCCTACTCAAACTGGAGGCCATATCTGAATTGAACAAAGGACGAGAACACGTGTTATTCATATTTTAATATGTAAACTCAGATATAATAAGTACAGACTGATAGAAAAGCAATTATATTTTTGTCAGAAATATCATCGCTATGTCATTTAAAGATGCACTCTCACAGATTTAAAGTTTTGACAACTTTTTTTATTTTTTTTTGTCTTGGAAAGAACAGATTTTTGCGTTAATATTTGCAAACCAGTGATAAAAGATTGCTGACAGAAGATCAGATCGCAGATTTTCATATAAACGTTATGGCTTAAACCGTTACTAAACGTTAAACAACAATGCTTAAAACATCAATATTTGAATTTGAATATAAAAATCTGCGATCTTATTTTTTGTCAGCAGTCATATATAACTGGTTTCCATGCACTTTCGCAAAAATCGGCTCGTTCCAAGACAAAAAGTTGTCAAAACGTTTACTCTGTGAGAGTGCAGCTTTAAAGGTTTTGGGTTGTAAACAAGTAAAAACGTCCTTTTGATGTATATTTAGATACATGTACTTTGACTTTAAGAAATCAATAATGAAGTGGTGTCCGTTTTAATCTTACTTTGCGACTTAAATGATCTATTATAAAATTAGTCATAGTATCTAATAATAGCGTACAATAACTTGACGCGTCACATATGAATAGCGTTGAAAATATGCGGGGTATAATATTTAGTATTTATAGTGATAAAAAATAAAATAAAAATATCACATTCGTGGTCATTTATTAAATGCGAAATTAATGGGAAAAGTCGCTAAGGCTCGTTTTTAACAATTTTAGAAAACACGGTAAATAAAAAAAAATCTTATTGAATGACCGCTGATGTTATATTTTTCTAAAACCTGTGTTATAACTCAGTTTTGCTGATGGATTAATATATTTGCATATACTTGCCAATGCCATATAAGAACATTAATATTTAATATGGTAATGAATAATGATCCTCTTGTCGTTGTCTTTCGCGCAAAAGCTCACTTCAGGCAAAACGTATACTATTATTTCCTATAAGCAATTTCATTTACACCATCATCCTTATGCGCAAACTTTGGCGTATAACTAAAACACGGTGTCTCCCCGTTGAACAGATTTTAGATCAACATGTGTGTTCTCCATATTGTGAAACCATTTCCTGGACGATTAAGATTCGAATATCATTCGAATTAGCAGTATCTAATGTGTTTAAAATGATCTCGCATAAGACATGGTGTATCCTGCTTTTAGTACGCCGTACTCCGGCAACTTATGACGATAATTCGGATGCCAAGGTTAGTAACGCCGGATTCCAGTAAAAGAGAAACTTTATTCGGATTTCTATAGTTAATAAACAAACATAAAGTAACGCAAAAAAAAAAATGTTTCTTTGTCTTCATGAGAAGGTCTTCAATCTTGCAGCAGTGTTTACTACTTTTATTACATGTACGGTTATTTTGTTGTTGGTGTTGTTCAATACACACCCAATTGTGTCAGAAGAAACAATCAACTTAAAAGCACCCAAAACCGATATATAATGTTTTTTTATAAAAGACGGCAATTGATCTTCGAATTTATGCTTTTCATACATTGTTTTTGGTCCAAAACTCCCTTCCGTTTAGATCCCACACATCGGATTTTGCGGTTTTTTTTGCCCCTTACTGCCGGCACTCGCCACAACAAAACATTTGGAATTTGAAGACAATAAGTGTCCATTGAGAGCATGCCCTGACCTCCTTCCTTTATGTGAGTTTGCTATTAAAACACATAAGATATACCAAAATCTGGCTACCAAAGGGCGGATATTCTGTATTATGGTGTTTAATAACAAATTGATATTCAGGATAACAGTCCATAAATAAGCAGTATTCCGTGTTCCAAAAGGAGGTCGGGGGCTGACTCATAGGATATATACCAAAGAATGAACCGCTTCCGCCAGATATGGACAAACTGGACACGCCAGTCCTCTTACAAACATCGGGTTACCGTAGTTAGGACATTGACCAATTCATTTTTTATCAAATGTTGGTGCAAAATATTTATTTTGGCCATAAAAATATCACTGCATGTTTGTTTTTAATAAATATCATTATTTCCCCCAAAAAAATCGTGCATGGTGTTTTCAATATTTTTGAACATGTACAAGTTTTTACTCCGTTATCTTAATGTTTTTGTATTTTTTTTAGTTCAAAGATAGTACAAGATGATTTCAAAGGCACTTCAATAACATTTCTGCAGGATTTCAATTGTTCCAATATGTAGTAGACTCTCCACTGAAAAGTATCCGCCCCAAGTCCGTTAAATGTGAAAAGCATCATTCTCTGGTAAAAGCATCATCTACCAACTTTGATATCAAAGTGTGCAGCAAAGAAAACCAAACTTTGGCAATGCAATTTTCTGTTTTGTTCTTGATTTGAGCATAATTCTGTTAAAACCTTTAAAAAGTATAAATTACTTTATCCAGAGCATATACATCAAGATATAATGTTTTATTTGATTGTGTTTGTTTATTCATCTTCTACACACTTCGGGATAGTCGGATCTTTGAAGCTTTTTTACAAATGTTTTAATGAAATATATGTTAAAAGTTTTAAAAGTTCTTCTTTACCATTGATGCCCTGTTTGATAGAAACTCTCAAATGTTAGCAATAAAAAAAGTAATAGTGTCCATTTAAACGGCATACAATCCTAATTACATGATGTCGTTGATCAAAAGCAAAAATATTTTTTAAAGTATCAGACATCTTACACGTATATTCAAAGATGTACAAACGTTTACTTTTTTACAAGACATATTGTTTGAACATTCCATCAAATACAACTTGTTTACTTTTAATATCAAAAATAATACAAACACACTGGTCAGTGCAGTTTACTAACGAGTTTGCATTACAATTCATTTGCTTCCGTTTCATTTGCTGCTTTTTGTTATCTTCGAATTGATTGTGTGAAATTGTAATGCCAACTTTCATATGTCAGATATTTTTTCAAGAAAGTTTTGTGTAAAAAAAATCTAAATGTCGCTGTAATATGTAATTATATTACATTGCATATCTTTCCCTGATTCAGATTCTGTGCGAGATAAGTGACGGTAGGTAAGGTTAATTCCCTGCTTTCAAGCAGCCATCTTTTACCAACATAAATTTATAAATTGCCTCATAATGAGCACATCTTTCGATAATAGTGTTACATGGTGGTGTAGATGTTGTTCTTCCCGCTTTGTTCAAATAACTAGGATGCCCGTTCTATCTGCTTTTCAACTTCGGATTTTTTTTTCTTTAGAACTTTTAAACAAAACATTCGTGTACCTGGAACTAGAATGTATCATCAACAATAATGTTGTACCAAGGGGTAAGGTAATTTGACCAATAATTTACACCAATAAGAAACAAAGTCGAGATATTGTGATAGCCTTGGTTCGTTGTCGTCGGCGGCGCATGCGTTGTCGTCGTGCAAAAGTTTTAACATTGGCCATAACTAAACAATCATTCAATATATATTTAAATGGAAATTGGTTCACATGTAACCAGATGCAAAACGCATATGTGTAGCAACGCCCATACATTAAGCTTTTATTGTTAAGAAATGCCACCGGTTTGACCGAAATTGGCGTTCGCTCTGCGGCGCTTTTGTTTTCTGAACGGTGTGATCATTTTAAGTAAGAACATCAACATGATCATGCATATAACTTTACACAAGCCACATAGACTTTCAGCATATGCAAGTAAAAACAAAGATAGTGCTATACAAAATGTTTTTTGCACTTATGTCAGATTCGTTTCCGTTGGCTTCCTGTTCATGGTGTTTTCTCGTTATAGCATCAGGATGTTCTACCAACTTTTCGGAGGTAAATAATAATGTTCGCATTTAAAAAAAAATGATAAACAAAAAAAATAATTATGTTATTATTACAAAAAATGTTATTTTAATGTAATATGTTTTACAAATTGACATCTAAGTGTTTTTCTTTTATGTATTTTAATTATATCTAGTTGTGTTGCTTCGTTGTTTCAAATGTTGAGAAGCTAAATATAGTTTTTAGCTTTTTAGTCCATAAATGCATTGAAATTTATGTTGTCATTTATATAGTGTGCCTGTACTTGTTGTGGTATGTTTCTGTGATATATGCTTAAGTTCTTTAAAGCAATATTATAATTCTAACATTTATTGTTCTGTTTTATATATTGAGTTTGGTTTAACCTGAATAAACATCAATAAAGCAATCAGTGTCGTTGTTTTTCAGTTGTTGTTTTAAACACATGCATACCTTGGAATTTATTGAAGTATTGCTAGCCAAAAATATTATGAAAAAGTTTAACTTTTACAGCAATACAATATTCCTAATAACTTAAGTATGGGAGAAATTATGCGGAAAGGTTAGAAACAGATTTAGAGAGATATCTATTGATTAAGTGATCAAAAATAATTATAGGGTTGTTGTTATCTCTGAAATGTAGACAATTCCAAAATTTATGTGTGTATTCATAAGTGAATGTAATTAGTAATTGTTTCCGTTTTTGCTTTATGTTGACTTATCTATATATTTACTCAATTTATCAATGTATTTATGTATATACTTATTTAATAACTTATTTATTCATTCATTCGTTCATCATTAATTCATTAATTCATTCATTCATTCATTCATTCATTCATTCATTCATTCATTCATTCATTCATTCATTCATTCATTCATTCATTCATTCATTCATTCATTCATTTATTTATCCTTCATGAATTTACTTGTTCTATTATCCTCATTCTATTTATTGGTTAGTTTTGTATTTTTCATTTATCAATTTATCTAGTCGATTATTCATTTATTAATTTACATATAAATACATTATTTATTTATTTTTATTTATTTATATATTTGGTTATTCATTCATTTTATATATTTATTTATGATAAAAAATTTTTTTTATGTATTTATCATTTTATTTGCGTATTTGTTGGTTTATTTAATAGTTTGTTTTTATTTTATATGTTTATTTGTTTATTTATTTATTAATTCATTTTAATAAATTTAATTTACTTAATCAATTTCTTTCTTTCTTTCTTTCTTTCTTTCTTTGTTCGTTTGTTGAATAAATTGTTTGTTTGTTTTTATTTTATATATTCATTTATTTATTTATCTATTTATTTATTTATTATTTATTTATTTATTTATTTATTTATTTATTCATTAAATTATAAATGAATTAATGAATACATTAATTAATCATTTTTTTTATTATTTTTTATTTATTTAATTATTTATTTATCACTAATTTTTCGTTTATATACTTTAGTTATTTATTCAATTTATTATTATATATTTTTTTTCAAATCATTTTTTTATTTATCCATCCATTTATTACTTTAACTTTCTAATTATTCATTTATTAGAGCTTATATGTATATTATTATTATTATTATTATTATTATTATTATTATTATTTTCATTTATTTATTTTTTTACTTATAAGTCAAATGTGTTTTTATACTTCGTTTTTAATGATCTTTTTAATAAATTAATATTTTAATTAGAAAATTATTCATTTACAAATGAAAAGGATCGACACATTATAAATATCAGTCTTGCAACAAAATATTTCTATCCTTGACACATGGTGACAATATACCTTGCAGATGCGTCATTTCAAAAACTCCAATCCAAACAGCCAACAACACACCAAAAACGAAATTAGAAAACGAAATAGCAACCACAAACACAGCTACAAATTTACAATTAAATCACATGGAATTACAAGGACAAGCCGAATAGAACACCACTAAATATTTACCTGAATTAAGGAGAGCATTCGGTATGTAAAAGATCAAAGACTGCACATGTGGAGGGAATCTAAAAGGACCGAGGTGACCCAATGTGATGCTTTCGCGTCATTTCGCTTGAAATGCTGCACCGTAAAACTGCGACTAAACCACTGCTTTTTAGTACAGACTGATGAACATGGCAATTTGGAAAATACACAATACCCCTTACATGTAAGCGTCTGGTCTGAAACAAACTGTGTTACCACTTGTGACCTTTGACTCTTGTCCTTATGCAAAACAAATGGAGAGGAACATATATTTGCAAATGCATTTTTCTCTCTTTTTTCATTATATTTTCGAATGGAAACTTGTGAACTGTCCTCTATAGTTCGCAAAGAATTAACATAAAATAGCCATTTGGGTGGCACAAAAACTCGTTTCATCTAACTCTTTCCCAAATACTCATTTTATTAATATTCTACCTTAATGAGATTGAAATATTTCTATGTAACAAGCATAACGTTTGAAGTCATATTAGCATGAAGGCTGAATTCTTATTTAGAGATATTATTAGGGAAAGTTATTTCAACATCTGACAATACAAATAAAAGATCTTCACCAGGTTTTACGACTTCAAAGGGAAGCGTAAAAAGGCAGGGTTGCAGATTTTAATATCCGTCAATACAAACGAGATATTTGGTAAAATGTCTTTTGCCGGTCCGGATGAAATACATATTCATGGAATTTGTTTGTATTCAGTAAGGCTTGTAATGAAATAACTCATTTGCAAAGATGAAATATATGTATTTTTTTAAGATATTAGTCATTTTAGAAACATACATTAAAAATTTGCTGAAAAATGTGTGGTGACAAAATAGAGACAAAACATTATTAGTTATTAAAAGACCTTTGATGTTTTTGAACAATTCCAGCTTACTTTAATTATGCAAGGTTATAAAAAGTAATTTCATCAAAGGAAAAAAGAAAACAACAACAACAAAAGAAACAAACAAATATCAAACAAACAACAACAAAATAACACCGACAATATTAAACAAAGACACCCACACTGTAAAACTGGGGGGGGGGGGGGGGGACAATACAATGTACAAGCAAACAAACAAAACATGCACGTACGAACGCAGTTATCTTGTCTGAATAGGTTGAAATCTAAAGCACTGGTTTTTGGAATCAATAAAAATGACATTTATAAAGGTTTTTGGGTTGTTGTCAGGCCTGTTTGCATCTGTTTACAAATCAATTGGCTAGTGCAACAAAGTATCAAATGACATTAAGATGTTTTAAGGTGTGGTTTCATGTGACAATAACATGTTTAAAAGTGTGGTATCACGTGATATTAACATGTTCGATGTGCCGTACCTTCGATTATTTAAGGATACAAATAGTGACAAATAGTTTATGACGTATCTGTGGTCTTTTTGTAAGACACTGAACTGTCGATCCAGGGTTCGAAGTTTAGATCCCCCGCTTCAGAATTTCCGAGAGTGAATGACAGTGCTACAGAGTAGCTCTTACCAGGGCTACATTATGTCTGTGCACTATGGCCTGCAACCTAACAAGACTAACACGCTAATATGGTCCAACATAGATGGATAAGATAAACGTAGCATGGTTGAATTTTGTTCTAAAAACTATAATGTTTTGTTCCATAAAAAAGGCAGGACAACACGTTGCTCTCGCTTGTAAATAGTAGTGTCTGGCTTGATACAGACAGTTTCTTCGTCATGCAAAATCAGAATATTGTCTTTCAATGATGCGTTTAAGATTTTGACTGGCGAATTTTGACAAGTTAAGATGAGGTGCGGACTGCAAAATAAGGTTATTTCTTAATAATTATTAACCATGATTCTAATTACAATGACATGTCTATCATTATAATGAGTCTTCGCTTTAGGGCTTGCGTGCTAGTGATGACACAAATTAATTGCCATAGCGCCGGTGTGAAACGATATGAGTATTTGAGAAATCAAATGCGACACCCCAGTGACTCCACGTACAGCAACCAAGCCACAGTGCTTGTTGAGATCTTTCGGTGGGTAGATTCCGGAAGAATAATACATCGTTAGGACACGATGCGTTTATCCAAAATCAGTCTTATTTGACTGAGACTTTGCATTGGCATTAATGATAAGTCGAACTTTTTTAACGCCAGTCACCTGTCACTTTCTTACCTTTTAAGCAGTATTTTATTTTATAAATAAGGACTGTATAGAGATATTTTGATCCATGTGGTTTCTGTCTGTGTTGATTTGTGACGCTGTGTGTCTCTCGTTTAGTGATTGTTCGGCCTTAATTTTTAGTTTTTGCCTCTAAAGAGGGTTTTCATATTCCTGTAAACTCGACTTTCACTGACCATTCCAAGGCGATAATCCAACAATTTCGTTTAATACGTGTATGGTTCGTTTGTGGACTGTGTATTGTCGTGTCTCTGGTTCAGTGTCGTTTGTACCCCTACCTTGTGCCTCTAAAATGGGTCTATAAAACATGTATATAAATTTTCAAATACTAAGCTTGTCCCTTCTGTTTACATTGTATTACAGTATTCATTTGCACCTGGGTCATTGTATCATTAGAAATAAAACACTTCATTGTACGCGAAAACGGATCGAAAAGTGGCTTGTTCACTTCTAAGAAAGGTTGTGTTTCCCGTATCAGTACTCGTTTACGCGCTTTGTACATTCCTGCCTTCAGTTTAAGGAACCAATGTCTTTAATCAAAATATCTTTTCTGAAGTAAGTTCGCCCAAACCTTTACCAAAATGCAAATAGCTTTGAGTACACGAAAATCACAGAACCGAGTTCTATGATGCCATGCTGACATCCGGGTACCATGTCAGCATGGTCAGTCCAGTCCATTGTTACTCCTGGAAAAGGCAAGATACGGGCTATGTTGGGTATATTTACAGAGATAATTAAATAGAATATTGATACACCAATGCTTTGTGGGGTTCAAATTAATTCTCTGATCATTCCTGTTTACTTGTGCAGGAATAAATGAGAACGTCTAATCCGGGCAACTTTGCAAACAAACCTTTAATCCCTTACACGTGTTTTCCCCTGCTACTTAAGCTGGCTATGTAAATAACGGAGGGGTTCCGAATAAGACAATTTAGAACACGTGCGAAGCGCGTGCAATTTGATTACTATTTCTAACAAATATTGGGAAAGATTTATAAATACAAAATTAGTTTAAATGTGAACTCATGAATGACATTGTCTGGAATCGTCCAATGTTTTCAACACCTCATCGATGAGCATTGCATGCTGGTACCGCTGAGTCGTTCAAAATTAGGACATACCTTTATCGGCATACTAGTGTGTGGTCTGTGGAAAATAATTGGAAAATGTTTATTGAAACTCGTGTTATATATATGTAATCTGCTCGTGTTGTGTTATGACGCTGTGTGTCCTCGTCCAGTGTTGTATGGCCTTGAACTTTGTGCCTCTACACAGATCATTGGCCTTACCAAATACTTTCTATATTAAAGAAATACGGAAAGGGTTTGAGCTTTCCGATCGAAAACAACAACAACACAGTTTATATAATCAACGATCTTGCCGATTTTCTTTGACTATACGTTCAATTACAGAACACGAGTGTAATCAACCTGCTTCATACTTTGTTTTGTTTTAATATTCTTAGCATTTGATATCCGAAAATGATTCACTCTGTGTGATTCCAATGATCAACGCAATGAAACACAAGTTTGATTTGAATTCTGTTTGCAGTAGAAACCTATATAACAACTGAGAATGACCCAGAGCAGAAGAAGAGGCTATGGTGTGTATAGTCTACAAAGGATGTCACTCATTTAGTTTTCGTTTTTTTTTCGGGGGTTCGTGTTTTTTCCCGGGTAGCATGAGGTTTCCGTACTAAGTTGACGCTAAACATTAAAAGAATTTGGAATGGTCCCATCAGTAAACACGATGGCCGCTCGTCTTGTAGTTCTCGAAATGGCCGATGAATATTATCATCATTGAAAAATATATAACTAATAAAAAAAAATGAAGAGAAGCTTCGCAGGTAATGGCATTCTGTTTTTCAGTGCATATGTAAATATATTCAAATTATTCCTAAAATCTTCTAGTAATGAATATTGTTTGCTTACATCAAAGGGGTCGGGCGTCCGTTGTTCCTCGACTGAGCTGGTGGCAGTATTCACACTTTCGGTGCTTGGTGTGGCAGGGGTATGATTCGATTACGTGCTTGGTCGCACCTAGGACTACCCTCGCTTTATATGAGATTGAGAAAATGAAGGAACACAGCTGAGAGCCGTCCAAACCAAGCTTGACAGATGCAAGGAACCAGCCTCTACACAATTACTGTGATTACTAAGAGGCCCGTCAATTAATGTCATATAGTACATAGATAGCCAACAATTATTAATTTACTTCTTTTTTAAAAAAAAGTATTTGGCCATTGTAAAAATTCGACAGTGTAACACGTGAACACCTTTTTGCTGCAACTCAATGTCACGAATGTGTATGTTAATATTCATAGAAATTAAAAGTTAAAACTTGAACTTGTGCTTGTGTGCGATTTTTTTATGTTTGTGCCTTGGAAAAATACAAAGGTTTCTTATAATGTATTTAGTTGTGGAATTAAAGATACTATGTAAAACACTGTTCATGTAAATCACGAGTATAAAAAACTTTTGGCATTTGTTTGACTCAAGATTTACACCCGGGCCTCCATGGTTCAGTCTGTTACTCGGTTACTTGCCTCTGAAGTAGTTTCAAACTTTCCAATCGGTTGCTGATTGGAGCATTTCCTTCTGTGGTGCTGATATGTTTAATATTTTCACATTGTGGCCAGATGGAGCAAGGACATGCGGTAGTTCTACGGGTTAATTAAATTACGATTTTAAGGCTTCGTTGAAAATTCAAGGACCCATGAAAAATATATATTAAGGATATGACCAAATGAGCTCAAAGAAAAATAATACTGATTGTTAAAAAAATAACAAGAAAGGACACGTCTTAGAATATATCACAAAATTATTAAGTTAAATACGTACACTCCGATTCCTTGATATATTTTTTCTGAAAAGTATCGGAAGACTTCTGGTACAATTTTGAGTTTACGAGCTTTTTTTCATACATCTTAAAATGCAATGCATTGTTGACACAAGTCTACTGATCATTTTAATTAATATTTTCGAAACTGGCTTTGTTATGGTTACATTTAAAACTACTAATTAGTAAAGCTACAGTCACACCAGGGCCGGACCGATACAAAGCATCCCGGATTCTTGGCCCCGGTTGGTCCTGGGTGAAATTCAGTCGACGGTCCCTCGACGGTCTCAAAACAACGGACTAGCCCGGACCCAACACGGCACCACAACGGATGAACACGGAGCCAACACGGGTTACCCCGGTACAACCACGGCAGCACCACTAACCGCCCCGGAATAACCCGGACCATCCCAGACCAACACGGATCAGCTACGGACTGTCCCCGACCCAACACGGAATGCCCGGGTTGATCCGTGTCCAACACGACATGCCGGATCGCCCAGGATCGACACGGTGCCACTACGGACATTCCCGGAGCCAACACAGTCGCTACACGGACATTCCCGGATTATCCCCGATGGTCCTAGAACACCAAGACAGTTTTTAAATGTTTAAAATTGCCGGGACGGTATCACGGACCATCCTGACGGACCATCCCGGATAAGCCCGGACACAACAAGGATCTGATCCCGGATCGGTCAAATTCGATCCTAGAAAGTCCGGATGGTCGGTGGGACTGGGCTTAACATAGAAAAAGAAACAATCTGAATTCCGAATGAAAGAAGCAGAATATAAGCACACTTTAGCTCTTTTGAATTTCCCTCCAATTTGGACATATAAATGTTACCCAGGTTGTATTAAGACATCAATATTCTGTTATTTGATAACAGTTTTCTTAACTTGAAAGGTCCTTTAATCTGCCTTTAATTTCAGAAAATCAAGGAAAAATGCGGAGAATTTCCTGTTTTGCAGGATATGTCAACTTTTTCCTCAATGAAAATACTTGTTGTAAGCTGTATAAAACCACACATGATCATAAATCCGGGATTATTGGTAATAAAATGGCAAAGTTTATGACCATTTCAGCTATGTCCACGCAATAAAACGCCGATTTCTTAGGTTAGTTTGTGTAATGAGCAGTGATAAATTATTATCTTAAGAAAATAACTAGGAATATGGTAATGTATGGTGATATCAGGTAGAACTTTCATTTTCTAAATACAAAAAAACACACGTTACTTAAAAGAAAATCATACAATTTGTAAATTTATAAATGTTTAAAATTTGCCTTTCAGTTTTGTGCTTTGTTACAGTACATAAAGCTGTAAGAGAATAGTCATATATACATGTAAGTAATATGCTTATCATTTCAATATTTACATCTAACATTATGTATATAGAGTATGATGCAACACCGCTCCTGAAGGTGTCATTGATTCTGCTGTGTTACCGTGACCCTTGTTTGTGATTCTGTATGTTCTGTAGAGCGCATTGGGACGAGTTAATTGTACTTCACTTTGTTCATGTATGTTCTTGAAAATTCGTTGGGACAAATACACTGACCTTAAATTTGCTGACATGTATGTATATTCTTGATTACAGATCAAGTGCATAATACATAATCTTTTTTTCTTAATGTTCTTGAATATCCGTTTGCACATGTTCATTGTACATATATTTGTTTCTGAGTGTTCTAGAATACATGCTGGAACAAGTACATTGTACTAATATTTGTAATATTCTTAGGACACATACTTCACACTTAAATGTGTGGTTGTTAAAGAACACCTTGGGAAACTTACATTGTACATAAATGTGTTCTTGATTCCACGTTGGAACAATTACATACATTTGTGGTACCTTCTTGAATACACATTACAGTGTACTTTGGTTCTGACTGTATGTTCTTAACAAAACATTGTACTTAAATTTGTGACTGTACTTAAAATTGTGGCTGTATGTTTTCGAGTACACATTGGTTATAGCTCCTGTAAAACGTTTCACCCCAAAGTGATTTCTTCTAGGCTGTATCCTCAATATTTATTGATATTTGATGTGTATTCACAATGTGCTACCTCCTGATTTGCTTGTTGATGTGTTCATTGCTGTTTGTACTATGACATAATTAATTAATTATAAAATAAAAACTACAGGGACAAGCCCAATTGTCAAAAATTCAAAGATAAATGCCAAGGTGAGTACCAAAACACATAGATTGTGTAATTTTTGTTGTCTAGTGTTTGTTTGACCTTAACCTTGTGCCTTTTAACTGGATGAGTTTAAGTGTTATTTTGCTGGGCTTGTCCCTACAGTTTTAATTAGTTTAAGTTGCAAGAGCATCATAATATTTTGGTTTATGAGCTTTGTTTATACACATTTCTTTTAGATAAGATTGTGATAAAAGCTGATGGCTTATAGAATCACTCTTGAGTCAGTGTCCTTGGTAGAAGCTAGTACAGGTGTTGATTTTGATAGACTTGAGAAAGTACCTCTGGTGGGGATCGAACCCACAACCTCTTGGGTGAGAGCCGGCTACCCATACTTATAGACCACTCTCATCCCAATACGCTTATTTGTTTATCCCTGAAGTTTCAGTTCATGCTTTTGTTTTCATTTACTTGAAAATTCCAAAGGTTCAATAAAAACAGGGGGAAATCTAGTGTACATAAAACCCTGTAGAAATAACAACCATGCACATAACATTTAACAGACTTTATTCTTTTTTTCAGATATGAGTATGTCAGCATAGTACAAAATTAACAAAACTTTCAACATTAAAATTTTGTTCAAAGCAGGAAATAGTATTTTCTTCAATATAAATATAACTACAAAAAAACATAAGAAACTTTGCTGTAAATATTGTTGTCATAAAAGCAAGGACCAGGCACCATGTTTTGGCAAAGTATAGTCAGGTGCAAGAGCTAAGCAAGATACATATAACTAATTGTTGTGACAAATTTTAGCTGTTTGTTTGTTTCAGTTAAGAAAGTTTTAATCTTAACCAGTAATGTAGCATATCTTCTATAATGAACATGTTACACATGGGTATCCGTAAAAAATGTTTGATTTTTCATAATTGATTTTTTTGTAAAATTCACTCCTAATGTTTTCTTTTTTTGTCATTTTTTTGCATTCGCAAACTTAAGCTGTAATAATGATCAACACTATACTTTAGAACTATCTTACTCACTTTGTTCTAATTAAAAAACAACAAATAATGACATTTAAAACATAATACAATTTGAAAAATGTTCTTTGCAGGTTTGTAAGTAAACAATTTATAAACTTAATACGAGAGTGATGTGAAGGCCCTTTATCGCTCACCTGAGTACCACAGCTTTTAATGTCAGAACAAGCCTTCAAACTAAGATGGTTAATCTAGATATCACTGAAACAAATATTCTGACCAAATATGACATAGTTCTGCTAAAAACTGACCAAATTCCAAAAAGATGAGGCCTCCAGAGTGTTAACTATGTGTTTTTCTTATATTTGCCCTCCTGACCTACTTTTTGACTCAATATGACCCATTCTCAAAATTAGCCTCAAACTGAAAGGGTCATATTCTGACTAAGTTTTGTGAAAATAGGTTAAAATGTGGGTGAACATTGTGGCTTCTAAAATATTAACAAACATGTTACTAACAAACAACGTACAGAGATGACAGACAACAGCCGATCACCACTGCTCACTATAATGAGCCATTTTTGGTCAGGGGAGCTAAAAAAAACTACAGCACTTGTGTGGTATAAAAACAAAGCAAATTAAACTAAAACTAGTTCTGATTTAAAAGCAGATGGACAATTCAATTGTCTCAAAAAGGAATGTTAACTACAGATATATGTAAAACATAAGAACACATCTTTTAAAATACAACGGCTGCCAAAATATGGTATACAGATTCTAAAACTGAATTGAGTTTTCCAAATTGAAAAATTGTTACAACCAAAAAAAAGTGATTTTGACTTCATTGTCAACATATTAAGCATCACATTTCTGATGATTTATCATATGCTTATCACTTATCTAACTCAATTTTAGACTGCGATAATTCTTAAAATATACCGATGGTCACATAAAGTAGGAAATGCTATATAACTACACGTCATATATTGTATCTACGAACATCCGCAATTTCATGTGTTTCTAACAATGTAATTACTTGTGATATTATTTAACAATACAGGTATAAACCACTGTACATATCTACACAGATTTTTTTTACAATTTACCAATTATGTATAAAATATTGCATAAAATATACAATGAACACAACTGTTATAATAAATTAAGACTAAATAATATTATATTTTTTTATCACCTTGAAAACACATCCATAACAGTAATACATCAAAAACAGACTTTCACATTTCTTTAAAACCAACTGTCACTGTTTCGTTGAAAGGCCTAGGGCTGGCCTCTCAGTTTTCACAAAAACATCTGCAGAATTAACTGATTACATCATTAAATCTAGTATTAAATGTAAAATGAAAGAATATAAATTCTTGTGATTTTAAAGCCTGACATTTTTTTATTTCTTAATTTTATTTATATTATATATCTTAATTAATAATATCATAAAATATACATATTATAAAAACATATTTATACAAGTTATATTTTTGAGATATTACTCAAGTATGTTTATAACTGAAGAATATTTTCAATAAATTTTGTACCAAAATTTTTAAGTAATATATGAGAGATTATGTTTTTAATAGAGTTAAAACATAAGATTTTAAAACATGCTCGACTGTATAAAGGTAAAATTAGTAGAGTTGAATATTGAGTTATTTCTTACATATTAAAGAACCGAGGCCACAGAGATGAGTTGCATATAGCAAGCCATGATCTAACATCACCGAAAGGCAATTTTGCACTGACATTTGAAAAGGCGCACTGTCAAAGATATATTTATTGTGGAATGAATGTTTAATCAGGATTCAAGTTTAACCAATTCCTATATAGTTTTAATTCCTCATTTGAGATGGATATTTGGTATGCAACCATGTATTATAAACACGACCCGCAGAGTTAACGCAAATCCTCCTCAATTGTTTTTCAGTCAAAAGCGGGTCATAACCCAACAATTATTAGTCAGAGTTATGGGCCTTGCTATTCAGTGTACATGTGTATATTGTCTCTGGCAACATGTGTATCAAATTGCATTTGGGTAACTAGAACAGTACTTTAGTTATGACCTAGGTCCAAGTTTTGCACACCAATGCTTATGCTGCCACCAGCTATGAAAATACCTCGATCAGAAATAGACAAGCAAAAAAATGTTTTCGGAGGGTACCATAAAATTCGCTACAAAAATCATAGTAAAAATCTAAATACTGTTTTGTAACATACCTTTTCACAGTCATCTGACAGTTGCTAAGCACTGTAAATGCTTGCCATACGCAACGAAACTCTTCACTAAATGTATCAGTACTTCATAAACTACCTTTTGCGGAAAGACATTTATTTTTGTTCATGCGCAACAGATCACATAAAATAAACTTAAGAACAAATAAAGTTAAGTAAAGAATTTAAGTATCTTCTATACTGGGACAATATTAATACAATTATGATTAAAACATGAATTTAATAGATAATTTTAAGATGAGGTATCTATATCTTATAAAAGCACTCATAGATTTCAGGACAGCATTACCCTATATATAAACTCGAGCGCCACATCGCGAACACCATCATTCCTCTGGTTTTTTTTGTTTTACGGTAGTAAAATAAATTGGCATAATTCTATAAATATTTAAGCAAGAGTTATCGGCCTTACTATACATGTGCATATTGTCTCTTGCAACATGTGTACCAAGTTACATTTCAATATCTCAAACTGTTTGTGTACCAAGTTTCATTTGAATATCTTGAACAGTTTTTGAGATGTGACCAAGGTGAAAATTCTAGCACGTTGATGACAACAATGCCAAGATTATGACAAGACCTCGACTTCTTTCTTTGAAATAACAGACAAGCTTATAGCACACTTAAACATATACATACTTTCACTTTCAACTAATAAACATATTATCATAATGAATACAACAACTAAGTGTTCAGAAAAGCAGAGTTTAAAATATGGTACGGCAACGGCAACGTGCCATACATGGCACCAACTTGTTTTGTAAGGATACAAAACTACCTGTTAAGTAATGACAAGTAAAATATGCAACTCCAAAAATAAACATTTCTTTTTGGATATGTCTGAGCTGCTCTACAAGTCTATATATAATGTTCAATATTTTATACACATGAATTGGTTCTAAGAATAATACACACTGAATAATTCCAAAGAAAAAGATTTGCCACATTTTTTGATTCTGTGGCCAAAAGTGTGTGAAAGTATGGTGTATCCATGTATAAACTTACACTGAACGTTCAAAGAGATTTTGTTCACAAATAAATAAAATATCGTAATTACTTTTGATTTTTTCGACACTACGAAGATATAAAACAAAAGGTTGATGAGTAGAATAGCAGCTTCATGTAGAAAGAATGTTTCTTGGCCCTTTTTAATCGTCTTTTTAATCGTCTTTCCTTTATTCAGCAAACGGATTACTCATGTCTCATAATCGGTCCGTTTTATGTTGGCACTGTTTTGATGAAAGCATTCCACAGGCGCGTCGTCCAATTAAAACTTCTTTTTACCTTAAAATAGATAAAAATAAAATAAAGAATTTGGGATGCGAATAAGACATGAAAGTATCACTTAGAACTGCTTTAATTAAGGGAGAGGGAGAAGAAGTGGCATCAGTAGAAACGCAAATGTTACGCTAAATGATCGTCCTATAATTAGATGCATAGTGGGCGGTGCACAAGAAATACCATAGGGCGTGTAATATGATAATAGCGCAGCACAAAACACAGGATATGCATGTCGATTAAATAACTCAGCATTATGCTCACACGCACATTGCATGCAATGGAGCTGAATCTTAAAGTGTGTCGATGCACAACATTCAAAACGCAAAAAGAACATAACAAATTACACGCAAATAAATTCGCACTCAGATTATTTATGCAGAAAAATTGACCAATTACAAGTTCTGTTACAAGTCATTTCTGCTGCGTCATTTTTTAAATCCATACTCGATATTCTATGTTTAAAGCAGGTGCATAAATATTGAAGACGATACTTTAGAAATATGCAGTAAAGATACGGTACGATATCGTCAAGGACAATTTAGAGTGAAAAAGACAAAATTTGACTATTCGCTGTAGTCAATCGTTTAAAATGATATAAAAATATGCTTTGAAAATGCAGAAAATTCAGTGTGGCTAAATAATCATTAGAAAATTTTCACACGCATCTTCAATTTTCTTCTTCAGTGATAAATAGAGAGTGCAAGTTGAATATTTAATTGTGAGGAACTATAATTAAATGAGATAAAAATGCAAGTGCTCTCAAAATTACAGGTTGCGTAACGCAAAATGTCATGTGACCTGCTATTTTTACCTTCATGGGTGCAGCGCATTATTGATGTAATAAAAACCTACAAATCGTGTAACTCAATACAAGCCATTCTTTATTATCGCGTTGGTCCCATTATCACCATAAAGCTAACCATACTTTATCATATTCGGGTCAATAAACAAATGACGCAAGGTCGGGTCACCGAGCAACAAAGTTCTAAGCTCCGCCTTTGCAAAACAAATTATCCATAGAGCTAATGTCGGCGCTTTAATGTGCATTTTTCTATGATCAGTACTGTTAACATACACGAACCATTTTGTTCATAAAAAGGAGTAATTATTTCATTTTCAAAAATAATCAGGACAAATGCAACCATGTACCTTCCCGTACAATTTTCTGTATCAAGATCAAAAAGATAATGCCAAAAATCATGTAAGGATTGAAAGCAGGTCAAAAATTTATCTTCCATAAAGTATATATCAAAATCGTACTTGCACATACCTCCGAAAATCAACAGAATAAACACAAACAATTAACATGCCAATCACATATCACATTAAAGTTGTTTACCAAATACCAACTGCTAAACTAGTCTCTAACATATTAATAACAACTTACAAACATGGCGGTCTAATTATTATGCGCTTTATGAGTAAGCAGAAAAGGCGTGTTTAGTTATCTAAGGGCATATAACTGCATTATGCTCCATTAAAAGCGCTGTAAGATGTAAAGTGTGCAAAAAAATAACATTATCTGCACTCAACTGCTCAGATGGAAGTTTTAACCATGTTATTATCTAGTTAGGACTTAAATCTTAATTGGTATAGAGAGTATTTCAAAGGAGTTTTACTGCTTAGAGATTATATACTTTCCTACTGGAGGCTAATAAAAGATGCTTTCATGATATGAGCAGTACTTTTAGAGAAATTTCAAATTATTATGTGACTTTAAGAGATGACAAAATCAATATTTGACATCTTTTTACCCAATTGTTTTAAAACAAGAGTTCCGCAGGCTGGTCCAATGTCTCATCCATTTTTCTCAATGAAATGAAGAGTCATAGCTAGGCATAAGTATTTTAGCCAAGGAGATGGGATTTATTTACATGCATGTGATTATGTATATTGTCATTGCATGGTGAGGTATTAGGGTTTATTCCTGTATGAAAACATGGACTTCACAAAAATAGGTGTACAGACCAAATGTTTTCATACACAGATGAACTGCAGTTCTAAATACCTTCAATATATTTACACTCATTATTTAGTTAAAACATTATATATTTAACAATGATTGTGAAGAAAGTTTTGACAACTTATACTAAGTCATTCTTGTTGGCACGATGTTGTGCCCGATTGTGGTCTAGTGTTGTAAGGGATACTAGAGTACCCGGAGAAAACCCACTAGTCCGGCCTGGTGACCAAACTCACATCCGCACGAGCCGGGAATCGAACCTGGGTGCTTTGGTGAAAAGAGCTCTAACCACTCATTTATTGCAAATGTTCTCTAGGATAATCTGACCATAAATGCCTAAAATAATGCTTCGAAGATAATAGAGCATATATATTTGGCTGTTTGAACAGACGCTGTTTCAATGACATCCCTCATTTCATCGACACCACATATATTTTACGACTATAAAACGTTATTTGACAATCACAAGTGATGTTGTTGTAGTATCTGAAGTAATCCGGAGCTGTTGCATTCATCAAAATATGAATACAATTGAAAGGATCTGTATTCATCTAAGGAAGCGCAATAGGAGTGTAAATATAAACATTTGTATAAAGTTTGACACAAAAAACTTGTAGTTATGGACAAAATAGAGGTTTTTGAACACCAACTACATCAGAACTAAGCATTGTATGATGTAACCTTGTTTAGACAGAGACATCGTTACACACGCTGTGCAAATTGTGCCCTACAAAATTGTTCATGATGGTGTTCAGATGTGTAACAATTTTATCTTCAGCTTTCCAGATGAGATAACTGCACATCAGCACACCAAACCGTGTACTATTCCTTGGTCATGAATAAGATTCACAGGCTTTTAAGTTTCTCTTTGGATTGATACAAGGGCATTACTAATAATTTGTTTCACAAGAGTGATAAGACCAAGACTTATTATCCAAACGAGTTGTGTAACTGATAATATGTAAAAATGTTTCATGACATTTTCTTGAACTTCTGTAAGATGCGAAATATGTAAAAATGTTTCATGACATTTTCTTGAACTTCTGTAAGATGCGCTGACAACATTCTAAGCCAACACCTTAGCTTTGACAACAATTCAAAACGTTTTCTTTAAAAAGCCACAGCAAAAACAACATCGAGAATACATTTTCTAAACGCTTTCCTGGATTACGCATTATTCAACTTATATTCGTAAAAAAATGTAGAAATGATTTTATTATGACCGGTTTTGATAAACATTTGGCTCGCCCTTCCGCAACTTTTATTAGTATAAATCATAATTAATAGCAACGCGCGTGTTAAGTTTTTTTTATCTCGTATATATATAAAATAAGCGCGGTCAGAGCATTCTTATGAGTTAATCATAAAAAATGAATGGATATCAGCATATAATATGGGAACAATAAATATAAATAATAATATTATATATTGTTGTCATTTTACTTTTTATATTACCTAAACGAAAAAAGTGGAAAAAAACCTGACATCATGTTTTTTTGCAGTAAACCACTGTCAGCGATAATTGCACAGCGTTCTATAAGCGCACATTAATTTTCAGATCAAGTTACCCTCGGCGCTAGGTAACGTAAACACATGTCAAACAGCACACAATAGACCTCTCTATTCTAAAGGCGATATATTTCAATGCCTGTCCCGGTTTTTTTACCTCGATTCAATACGCCGACTAAAGTGAAGTACATTGCAGTTAATAGCAAACATGTGATGTGTGCATGCAATGCATCTAAAAATAGCATACCTCATAACCTTGACATTCCTCATGCGTCCTGAGACTATGCCGGCCATATTCAGGATTCACACAAACTGACCAACACACGGATTTATATTCCAATAGTGACCACAAAGTTTACAAACGAGATGTTAACGAAATTGTTCAACCTAAATCGCAAACCGCGACAATAATTTCCCAAAAAGTAAATGTCCAGCCAAGATCTTTATACTGCAGTCTAAGACTGCTGAATTAGACTGCTGAACATATATGATTTTCTGCCTTTGAAAGCTCAAAATCAACAATAATGACTTAAAAACCCAGACAGAGGTTATAAACTGGCCATAAAATCATGTCTAGATGCACACTGTGCAGTCAGATGCACTCTGGGTGCCCTGTAATTAGCTGGGACCCCTTATAGAAATAAGTTTCTTTCAAGAAAAAAAAACAAGGTAAAAAAGTCCTCTTTCTTACTTTTTGCAATAACGCCGATAGAGTTGCACCCCTTATTCAATTCGCGTTTTCTTCTTGTTTAGGCTAATAAGCGCCGAACATGCACTTCGACATGCAAATAAATGCATGTTTTGAGAAGGATATTAGGAAAATTTATAAAAAATTGTAATCTGCACTTTATGGCAGTCATATACATCTACACAATTCATAAAATTATACGTCTGATGATAAAATTTAACAAAACGCATTGTTACGATTAATGTTAAATCGGCATCATGCATCGATACTAGTTCTTGAGGATGCGAACATTGCTTCTGACAATGTTGATGCTGTTTATATTAACATCATTTTATCACGGAGTAACTATTCTTAAAAATTGCTTCGATCAAAACTAATTTCGAGAACTCGTCGATGGCGTGTTTCGTTCCAGAAATGCAGTTTCCGCCCTTTGATCACAAGTTGACAAATTTGTTTAGGGTATTACGGTGAGTTGAACGAGAAACAACAATATTTAAACTTTTCCATCTCATAAGGGAATAAATGGGACTAGGAATGTAACACTGGTGACCTTTATTTTTGTATATACTGTTTAATGCACCTATTTCAATACCTGAAAGCCCCTGCTATACAGTATCAGTGGAGAATTTGGACGAGGTACTACGCGAGTCTTCCGCATCGCTGTGACTCATCTTGCGGTCCAGTTCCATGGCCTCTTCGAGAGATTTTTCTTTCATCGCCATCTGGAAAGCTACCTCGAACGACTCGCCTAGTGTCAGTATTATGTCATGGGCCAAGCTCTGGAATTCAAACATATAAAATAAGGCAATGAAAACTAGCGGGACATGCCCATCATTTAAACTGTTAATTCCGGTTTGAAAGCACTGAACCTTGCTCTTGTTCATACATCAATAAACAAAGAATTCGAGAAGCAAATGGTTCCTTGGGAAGTATACTTTTGAATACCATTATGTTTTAATTCCTAGTGGGTGCATATGTGAGTTTGCATCTAGCATCAACAATGCCATTATCACAAATGTTCAAGTTCTGTTTTCTTAAACTTTTCTAGAAATGGCAATTGACGCATGTCATAACACCAACAAATTTAGAGCTATGTAGATTTCAGTCTCCCCTCTTTTTACTATTTTGCTACATTTTTTCATCACACGCCTTCATGGTTGAACATCCTTTTAATGCTGCTTCCAATGACATAAAATAACCAAAATACAAAAAAAATCTTTACAATGAAATAAACCATTCGAGACAAAAATCAGTCTCGACCACATTTTCTTCGCATCATGTTGTCAGATAAATAGGAAAATGACAACTATCATCTTTTCCTATCTCATTCATTACTTATGACAACCTTAAATGGTTTTCTTTTCTCTTTATCGTTTAATACGACAGATCAATCTGACGAGTGATATATCATCTGCCAAACACCATGTCGGAGCCATTTCCTCAGTACGTTGACCACTGTATGCGAGCAATAATGGCAGGAAAATCACTGTGAATTCCCATATGTGAGTTCCCATTGCCTTCCGAGGGTCCCCATTCACTGCAGCTGTGAATTCGTCCAGCGTCTATTCAAATTTGAGACGGTCTTACCGTCAATAAAACACTGAGAACTTTTTCCAACTGCTCATAGATTACGCCTCATTTAATCACGTAAAAAGCCAGCCATCAAGTATGATTTCTTGTCCAGTATTGTCAGAAACACTGACGAGCCGGGCTTAATTGATAGTAGTTCGTCTCAACGTTCTAAGTTCTCATATTGCTAAGGTTAATAAAAGTTTCAATACAGAATGTTTCGGGTTAACGTGAAATGTCGGCAGTGAAATAGATCTGTCAAAGTGTACAATGCAGGCTGGCTGTGACCAAGGAATAAATGACCGAAGTTATTGATCTTTTCTCATTGGTCAATACAACTCACTATAAAGCATCTGAATGGTCAAGAGCACAGGTCAAGCTTCCAAATAAAGTTGATGCTAGTTAGTGAACATGCTCTTTATGTGCAAACAAAAGGGATTAGAATAAATCACCTTCAAAATACATGTCACTACATCTTTATTGAAAGGAGTAGAAATATTTTGAATCACTGTTCAAAATGTAGGAACCACTACTTTCTTCATGACATGAAAATCAATGAAAGACAGCTAAACACAGCAAAATATATTACTCAAAAACGTCAAGAAACATTATGAAATGTATCAAAAAGAGACTCGTAAATGTTGCCATCAGCAAATAAGCTCCTAATTAATATTATAAAGCTTTAAAACTGTGTGAGAGTATTAATCTCTGAGACAAATGAGCGATCACTTGTCCCTAAATACTGACAAAACTGCCTAAGGGTCCTTATATGAAGTTACATGACAAACTTCTGAGAGCGGTAGAAAAAATGAGATATATATTCCGGAACATTAGGTGCTGAATTGAATACATTTATCATAACCAAATTTATGACATGAGCGTTTTCTTGTCTAGGCAATAGGACAATCTGGTAACGTTGACAAAAGCAACACGTCGAACACTTCAAGCCTAAAAGATGGGCAAACGATGCACCCAACCACTTCCTTGGGCAACAACAGGTGTGACCATGGTAAACCCAACCATTTTCTTGGGTTACAACAGGTGTGATCATGGTAAACCCAACCATTTTCTTAGGGCAACTACAGGTGTGACCAAGGTAAACCCAACCATTTTCTTGGGTAACAACAGGTGTGACCATGGTAAACCTAACCATTTTCTTGGGCAACATCAGGTGTGACCATGGTAAACCCAACCATTTTCTTGGGTTACAACAGGTGTGATCATGGTAAACCCAACCATTTTCTTGGGCAATATCAGGTGTGACCATGGTAAACCCAACCATTTTCTTGGGCAACATCAGGTGTGACCATGGTAAACCCAACCATTTTCTTAGGGCAACATCAGGTGTGACCATGGTAAACCCAACCATTTTCTTGGGTAACAACAGGTGTGACCATGGTAAACCCAACCATTTTCTTAGGGCAACATCAGGTGTGACCATGGTAAACCCAACCATTTTCTTAGGGCAACATCAGGTGTGACCATGGTAAACCCAACCATTTTCTTAGGGCAACAACAGGTGTGACCATGGTAAACCCAACCATTTTCTTGGGTAACAACAGGTGTGACCATGGTAAACCCAACCATTTTCTTGGGCAACATCAGGTGTGACCATGGTAAACCCAACCATTTTCTTAGGGCAACAACAGGTGTTACTATGGTAACAATACAGGTCACTATTCCCTGACCATGGTAACAATACCTGTCACCATTTTTCGCCCATGGTAACAATACCTGTCACCATTCTCAGACCATGGTAACAATACCTGTCACCATTCTCAGACCATGGTAACAATTGTTACCTGTCACCATTCTCAGACCATGGTAACAATACCTGTCACAATTCTCCGCCCAACTCAGACAATCTCCTCCCAGGGTCTTTGACACCTAAATGTATTCAGCAACACTCATGGTGCAATTAATAAATGACAACCGTGCAATATGCTAACTAGAAGTAGATAACTCCAAATCCAAAATGTTAAAAAAAACACGAGTCTGACTCATCTATATCACTACACAATTTTATTTTATTTTATAATAAATTGCTGTAAAAACTTGAAGAATAAATCTCAAAATAGTGAGTCACACAAAATTAGAAACATAAGCAGTTTGTTATAAATGTAACTATGGTACTCTCTATGTGGGTTGCGTCATAATTCACACCTGGCAGAATCACGAAATTGCTGCATATTTCAGAGAAAATTAAGTAACCAGCCTTCATAAAGCAACAGAAATGTGCAAAGTAAATAATTAGACCACCAGACAAGATCAACAGTAATAAATGGGCCATCTCAATGACAAACGGTCTTAGTGTCTGACCACCCAAGCTTACGCTACAGTTTGTGCGTAACTTGTGAGAAATTCCATTTGTAAAAATCATTGTTTAGATATGATGGGTGAATTAATCTTGAATGTCTTGCCCTCACTTATCCTAAAGTAGTTGTAAAGACAATTTGTACCATATTTGAACCATATTTGAGAGTGTTCTTTTGTCTACACATCAGCTCCCATATTGAAGGGTTAACATGAAGGATTGGCGTAACCGTTCAATAACTGCCATGCCTATGATTATCACTTATACCACACACTGTTTATTGAACGCTGTCCTCGACATCATGGTTCAAAACAGTTACAACACCAACAACCCTCATGATTGAGATCATTCACTCATGTTAAAATGCTTGTTCATAATCTCAATAAATCAGGTTTGAGTTCTGTAACTATTACTTATACAAATGAGTAACAGAAAATTACGTGAAATTATATATATATTTCTTTGAAAATGCCCCATAGAATATGAAAAAGGAGTGTATTAAACAATTGTAGCAGTACAGATGAACAAATTTGTTTTTATGACTTCACGCAACACCATCAATTGTCCAGTGGGTCTAGTGGTTACCGTACTCGTTTCTCACCAAGGCATCCCAGGTCCGATTGCCGGTGTGAGTATTTGCATGTGAGTATGGTTTGTGGTCACAAGCTGGACAAGTGAATTTCCACCGGTTTCCCCCACAAGTCAAGATGAGACTCTAGCATACAAAACTTCATGCCAACAAGAGTGATTAATATAATGTTGTAATACTTTTCACAATTGATGTCAAAAAATAAGTTTAAACTAACACCTTACATGTAAAAGATGAATAGACACCAACAAGAAGACTCAAAGAGGCTAACAATATGGCAAGTCCCACTCTTTCAATGAGACACATTTGGTGGACTGGCTGAGCAGAAAATTAAATAAGCAAGCAACCGTTTGTTAATTGCTTAATTTGCTTGAAATCATCTTTCCAATAGGATAGACAGCGGAAACAACACCCTCGCCACCATCATTGGTCCGGAGATGTTGGGGCAACTTAACCGCTAGATTTAACGCCCGATAACTGGCAATGATATGCCTGATTTTACGACAAATCAGGTTTTGTATGATTTCATTAAACGTACAGGATAAACTCCTTTATCAGGCATGCATAATGTTCATTACTTGCATCATTTCATGGCAAAATAAACAACATTGTACAGGACAATGCCATTGGCTGACTGTCTCTCAGGGTTACAGTAAACTGTTTTTTAAAGAGTGCAGTGGTCTTTAGGTAAAGGTGCCTAGCTCTTGGAAGTTTCCAAAGTTTTGAGGTTCAATTGAAGCTACCTTCATAGATTCTC
Source organism: Mya arenaria (assembly GCF_026914265.1). Taxonomy (NCBI): domain Eukaryota; kingdom Metazoa; phylum Mollusca; class Bivalvia; order Myida; family Myidae; genus Mya; species Mya arenaria. Next base: position 32,066,323 of record NC_069125.1, read on the forward strand.
TCATAATGTAGCTTGTCAGGACTTATGATTACTTACATGTACAGTCTCATGTCCAAGTCTAGACTCAGACTCCGAAAAGCACTCTTATTAATTTACAAAGAAACAACTGTATTTCATTTGTTCGACAAAAATAAATGTCAACAATTGCATAATTTCAAAAAGTATTTTTTTTTAAATCAGCAAATTTCATCATCAACACTCAACCGCTTGTAGGAAAGATACATTGAAATGAAGATTTGCAGCTTTGCCACTTGAGTCTCAGCCAACTCAGACTTAAGACACTGTTATAATCATAGCCCCAGGAGTTATAATTCATCTCATTGAATTCTGGGCCAATGAAAAATGTATCTAAATAATCTAATGTCTAGGATGCTAAATAGTATATTGACTTCCTTGAACAGCGTTTTACTTCAATTATTGCAAAGATAACTTACATTCTTATTCATATTAATGATTTGATATTCTTAATTAAAAAAAATTATATATAAAAAGACACCTGTAATCGGAGTGTCCAAAATATTTTTTTAATGGGTATATATGATGATGATTACTATCCTAATATACCTGTACAATATCAAAAATGTCATCAAACTTGGTCAATAGTCATATGGAATTTGTCATTTGCTGTTTACGACAGATACAAATTGAAGGAAACTATGCAGATTTCACCTGAGGCGACAGATTTTACATACATGATCTTCTGATACGCATATTACCTGCCTGATTTAACATCTAGATTATTATCTTCTAAAATTTTCTGTTCAATTTGGTACAAGTGAAAATAACCTCTGGTCAAATATGTATACAGGATCTTGATATCAAATAGATAGAAGTATTTTGTGAAATAAATAGGAAAAGTGCACTTTAAAACAGTGAATATAAAACGCAAAAGTGTTTGTATTTTTTAAATTTTTTAGTATCATTATTGACAATAAAAAAAAGTTTTGCACCTCAGTCTGTTGCAGTCTTAGATAAAAAAAGAGAGATTTATACAAATTTCTTTCATTTCTATATATATATAAAGTTATTGATCTGACAATACAAATTTCAGGTAAATTATAAATATCATTAAAGGGCGAACACTCTTGAATGACTTAAGCATTTATAACCTCTAAAGCATATAAGCTTCCCTATGATCTACCCTAATATCACAAAAGTCACAAACAAGAGCATTTGGAGCAAGCAAACTCCAATATTTTTATTTCTATCTGTCAATCAACACAAATGAAGGTATTTATGAGAAGAAAAATTAATCATAATGTAACATTACCTACTTATTATGCTACTGAAGGTATTCATAGATAACATATCTTCATGCTATTTGCACAGCATAACACGCCTAATTTCACAATTGCGTAAGTTTACTATCCTCAAAGGTCAAGGATTAACATTTTCTTAATACCTTCTCAATCATATTATTTTCATAACATAATCAAGTGTGCACTGCAATCGTGAAAAAAGTCAAGTGTTATTTTCGCAAGAATGCAATTATTGAAACAAAGGTCACACATATCGGAACAGGTGATCGTAAAATAATAACAAGAAACTATTGTGTAACTGATCGACATCTTGAACTGAATTCATAAAAATGTGCTTGTTCAAATTGTGACAAAAGTAACATTTGTGTCAAAGATTCATAAATATTTTATCTCTCAGCATGAACATGCTAAATCGTTAATGAAATATTCCCTGTAAACAATTACGTAATTCAATTGAGTGTTTTAATTGAATCAACAGCTTGCATTGTGCACTGTTATTTTATCAGCATTTGCATGCAGCTTTAATGGCTCACTTTCAAACTTGAGGTAGAAACTTTACAACCCTTCAATGCGAAATGAATTTAAAAAGTCCGCCCCGTCATTTAAGTCTGATAGGCAGGTTAAAATTTGACTTTGTAATTTCACCAGTGTAAGAAAATACCCGCACATCATGGTGTCAATTTAACACAAATTGACAGTTGAAATCAAAGAATAACATGAACTGGTACCATTTACCATCCTGAGCTAAGGACACAGTGAAACACTTTGAAACAGCGTATGTGCAACAAAAACACAATTGGCAGGACGATCCTATCCTGAAAGAAACTGTTGACACAGGGCCCCCCTTCAGCTATGAGACCTAACACGATGATGTAACGATAAAGCTGCACCTTTAACACTCATTTATGGATATTGCGACCCATCTGTTCATAGATGATTAGCAGCCAACTTATTTTCAGACACCTTTATTCGGAAAACCAAAGAAAACTCATCAAAAGGTGTTATTTAAGGATTATAGCACAATTTTAATGTCTTAGAAATGTTCAGTATCATTCTTAAATGTTATTACTTATGCATGAGTGTCTGTCAAAAAATCAAAGTTATTTCTAAATTTGTAGGGGTTAATAACTTCCAAGAAAGATTATCAATTTCTTTGATTGAAAGGCCTTCACTTTTGTCTTTCAATTGGTTCTGTAATTCAAATTCTTCTTCTTAACAAGCTTTAATGAGACACAGACTGATTAGTTAAATTTACTGCTGAATTAAACATTCTGAAAACCAGTCACAGTGCAGCATCTGTCATACTGTATTGTGATTGGTTAAAATTCTCTTCAATCCCACAATGCAATAATGATGATGCAAAGATTGTGCCTGGATTGTGCCTAATGATCATAAACACAGCAGGCATATTAAATTTTATAAAGGAAAATAAAGGGATTGAATTGCAAGTGATATTTTAAGTGATCCCTAAGACCCCTGTCAATTAGTGCATAGGGAATATAAGCAGTCATTAAATGTCTTCATGAAAATCAGTCAGCATAACTGGCATCAGACGAATTTCACGACTCAGAAAACAAACTCCTGATTTTATTGCCTTAATGATACATTCATTTTTGTGAAAAAGATATAATTTGAAGGAATAATGTTAGGCAGGTTGCCTCTGCTTACAAAGGCCATGACATTATCTGACTACATGATTAGACCATCCAATCCTCAAACCTGTGACAGGTCAACTGCTTAAAGAATCATTATTTTGATCTTCCGACACCAAAGAAGCACAGGAATTTCTTGCTTTTATTTCCCTTCTTTTAAGTTCTGTAGGGACCTTTTTAAGATTGTAACCCTGCTTGTTAAATCTATCAGACTGTCATCTTTAGAACAGGTTCATTCAATACTTTTATAAGCAAGAGGAATGAATAACTAATTAACAGGGTGAGAGTGGTATACATGTTTGCCTCTCAACCAAAAGGTCCCCAGGTTTGAGCCCAACCAAGTGCACATCCTCTTGGCATCTCAAAATTGAGGACAGTACAGGTTTCTACCTTAAAGACATACTTGAGAGTGATTTATATCACCATACAGCTTTCCTCATAATGGAGCTGAAATAAATGAGAATATCATCCTAAGAAAAATAACCTCAAATGCTGACAGACTGCACAAAACACCAAATGTTACTGCCTGATAAAACAAAACAAAACACCCATGTGTTTGAAGTAAAACTACTTCTTTGTCATGAATGTGGAAAAAAAGCAGAGGCATCAGTGTCATCTTCCTCTTTAAAACCTTTCCAAGAATTCCCCCACTTTATCTGCCAGTCATGTGACCCTAGATGACAGAAGATAATGCACATCACTCCCATATTTGGTAAATTATGACAACTCTTCAGGGAAACCATTATCGCTCCTGTAGAAAACCTCAAGGTTAAATAAATTCCTATCAAATTCATGGAACTTTGCCTTGCCGTGTCAAAACTCTCCAATTTCCCCTGATGAAATTATGATGACCACTATCAAGGGTTGTCTTCAATTTAGCCATCAAGTTGATCTGATTCGCTAAAATGCTTGACAAGCTTTTCCAAGACTCTGATGAAAACTGACGTCTGCTTTGGTGATATGATGTTGCAGATTTGAGAAAAACTGAAGAAAAGTTTAAAAGGCATTGTTTATTAAGATTTTACAAAAACAAAAACCTTTTAAAAGGGGAACAGAGTAAAAACCTCACATAAATAAAGGCAAGATGTCAGAAATAACAAGATATGAATGTAGCAATATTTAAAATATGACAGTTCAGTACAAAGTAGTTCTGTTTTTTTCGAGTATGAATGAAAATGATGTATAATTAAGTATGATTGTAAATCTCTCGAAAACATTATATCTTGATATTAATTAGCAAAAAATAGTATGTATGAAACTTTAAAACTGTCACAAACATTGAAATTATAATTGTGGCTTAACAGGTGTACCGTCTTTTTGGAAAGTATAAATGATAGCTTTATCATCTAACATCCTAACAATACTAATTTTACATTGTAATTAATGAAGAAAAAACACATGAAAATAAAAAAAAAGGTTTTGTTGTACATTTGCGTTTTTCATTAAGTGATGCTTAGTTAAGAAATAAAATAAATGTCATGTCTAGAATAAAGTTATTATAGAGGGTGTCAAATGCCACGACAAATCACAATGAATGTCCATGTCGCACACTTCAAAACGAAAATTGAAATGACTATGAAATCATAAAATGCAATAAAACGGCTGTTGACAAATTAATTCATAAGTAAAATTAACAGAAGAACATTACGGAAATGAGGACAAATCATCACGAAAAAGTTGATAGCAAAGTTTGAAATGGGATTGTTAAGTTTGAAATAGAGACATTGAATTTTTTTTAGCTCAGACAATACAGAATTTCATTTAATGTTTCCAATTCCTAATTCTATAGAATTACAAGAGCTGTCACAGTATGTGACGAATGCCCCCGAATGTGACATTGACCTACGAACAAGGTCAGTACATGAAAAGTTGATCTTGCCTTTACGTGTCAAATACATATGGCAAGTTATTTTAAATTGCCTCTGAACATAAAAAAATACCACCCATACTTGACAATATCCACTGTTATGTCCTTATATTCAGAATTCCCTTGTGAATAAACACTTAGTGTATCTTTCACCTTAGAGGTAAGGACATGGGTCTTGCACACGACACATCATCTTCGTATGTGGAACACATGTAGCAAGTGATTTTAAAATCTGTCCATACAAGGGACAATAACAGCCCGGACACGACAACCTATACTCTATGTCCTTATATGCAGCACTCCATTGTGAATAAACACTAAGTGTGACCTTGACCTTTGAGGTAGGGACACGGGTCTTGCACGCGACACGTCGTCTTGGTATGTGAAACACATGTGGCAAGTGATTTTAAAATCTGTCCATACAAGGGAAAGTTACAGCCCGGACACGACAACCTATACTCTATGTCCTTATATGCAGCACTCCATTGTAAATAAACACTAAGTGTGACCTTGACCTTTGAGGTAGGGACACGGGTCTTGCACGCGACACGTCGTCTTGGTATGTGGAACACATGTGGCAAGTTATTTTAAAATCTTTCCATACAAGAGAAAGTTACAGCCCGGACACGACAACCTATACTCTAAGTCCTTATATGCAGCACTCCATTGTGAATAAACACTAAGTGTGACCTTGACCTTTGAGGTAGGGACACGGGTTTTGCACGCGACACGTCGTCTTGGTATGTGGAACACATGTGGCATGTTATTTTAAAATCTGTCCGTACAAGAGAAAGTTACAGCCCGGACACGACAACCTATACTCTATGTCCTTATATGCAGCACTCCATTGTGAATAAACACTAAGTGTGACCTTGACCTTTGAGGTAGGGACACGAGTCTTGAACGCCACACGTTGTCTTGGTATGTGGAACACATGTGGCAAGTTATTTTAAAATCTGTCCATACAAGGGAAAGTTACAGAGCCGGCCGACCGGACGGTGCGATTTTAATATGCCCACCTTCGGGGGCATAAAAATACTAAGCAAAATGAGTATTTTATGCAAGAAACTAGAATCCGCCAATGATGCATCGCCTGTCAGGAGCCTCCATAGGTTTACTTCTAGATCATATCACCATGACCATGACTTTTGAACTCCATAACTTTATTTCTAGATGACCTTGACTTTAAAACTATATTGACCCAAAAATCAATGAGGTTATCTATTATGACCAATGTACATACTAAGTTTGATTACTCTACAAGGTGTTCAAAATTTATTGATCAGAAACTAAGGTGTGACGACACCGCCAATGCAAATGCAAATGATGATACCAGACCAAGTAGTCTCTATGGATGTGTCTGCCATGTTTCACAGATGATTCAGATGAATAACATATTGGGTAACATTCTGATACAACATGACAATACTGTCATACTTAAGTTTTAGTCGTTCATAATATTATTTTTCTTTCAGGAAAACTATTAGTTTGTATGTTCAACATTCGTTTCTATAAAAAAGATTAGTTTAATAATAATCTTATTTGCTATTAATTAAAGCCATAAGCCCTGATTTAACAAATGAAGACATGACAGCGGGCATTAGAGAATGTCCCTTTTCCAAGGGACGCGTTCAGATCTGACGGGTGACAAAATAATCTGGCAAATTAATTGCTTGTTCTACAACGACGTCCTAACAGACTGTGGTCAGGGGCCAAAGAGGTCGGAGAAACATGGACAGGCATGAAAACCAAAGTAATCCAAATGAAGAAGTATTACCCACAAGCCTTGATTATTCCGAATAAGCCTGTGGACAGAGAAAAGACATGGCCGGTCAGTTGGAAAATCACAAAATTGAAAGACTATCCAATCAGGAATTTGTTGAGGGAAACATGACTTTATACAATCTGCATTGATGATTTTCAAGAGAGACAACTAATTGAACATGGTTTTGATTATTGTTTTCACGGTTGTTCGGGCAATTCCAGGATATTGCCATATCGCAGAAGAATTGGCCGTCATCCGGCTTCTCGGAAAACCTACAGCTAGTCAATCAACGGTCTGCGGTTCCATTCTTAAAGAGAACAGCTAATCGTCACAAAAAATCTAAGGGTGCTAATAACCTATGCACTGAAATTCTTTCTGCAGAAATTCAACTCTTACTATAATGACTTTGTGCTTTTGTTCAAGTAATTTAGTCTGACAAATATATCCCACATTCATGACTTCAATGGTAATAATTGACTGCTGCTCTGCACAAATAATGATACTATGATTGCTGAATTCATTTTAACAAATAATGGCACAATTTGTTTATTGTGACAGGTATTACTTAATGCATTTGACATTTATTTAACCATTAACTCTTAGCTTTGAACAGATACTTTACATGGTGCAAGCTTTTGAAAACACCTTCAACAAAAGTTTCTGACATTAAGTACCATAGAGATAACATTCGCCATAGTTCTGCAGACAATAATGACATACACAAAAACAAACATGGAGAAAAAAGTTGTGAATCAAAATATCTGATTTTAAACCCCTAGATCTCTGTATCAAATTAATGAAATTTTCAATTAATACCGATGCAATTTAAACCATTAAGAATACCTTTCTCATTTAGCGCATAAATTAAATTATGGCATTTAAAAACAAATTTGCACCTAGGAAATAATGAGGCAAATTTGATAAGTTTCAGACCCACTTCTTTTAATTAGAATGCGTATATGAGCAAAAGGTTCAAGATTTTAGGTATTAAATTACCCCACCCACTTTCACACCTATTTGTTGACAGCTCCTTGGACAATGGCTCACAATAGAATGTTTACCCCAAACACAGATTTCCATTATAAAATGGAAATTAGACATAGATAAGTATCCTAACACCCCCGTATTGGGTTGGCCAAATATTGTCAGCCTGTCCAGTTACGATTATAACAAACATACCACCATGGTAGCTAATAAGAAATGAAAGATGCGCTACCATATTAGGAAATGAATACTCTCTTAGGCATAGAATTTCATTTAATTTGAAAATGTACAATTTTCTTCATTTTTTTCTTAAAAAAAACATTGATTTTTTAACAAACATTTCAGTTTAGGCTATGGTTATTTAATGACATTATACATAATTCAAAACAGCCGCTCAGAGAATTCGGAATTCAAAGGAAGTTAACTTATATACGATTTTTTTTTTTAATAGTAATAATAGATATTTTCAATTGCCAACATGCATGTGTATATTTACACATGCATGTGTAATGTTATATATAAATAAATATGCAGTATATTGTATGAACAATGAATATAATATACCATAGACCACCCGCTATCTTTAAACAAATTCTACGGAAAAAAGGTGTCAAAATCACCAGCCCATGTGTGACAATGGTTACAGTTTTAACATAAGCCGTGTAAATGATAATCAATCATAATCAGATTTTCTCGCCGTTACATGCGCCACCTGGTGCCACTTTAAAGGGATTTTTCTTACTTATATCCAGTGGATTTATAACAATAATCCCTGAAATATGTTGAGGAATCATCTAAGCTAAGCTAAGTTCGTGTCAGAGAGGTTGAGTAATTTTCTAAATATGGTGCTTTGATTTTCTTAATATAGAATTTAGAAGTAATTTACTGTAAATGTGCGAAAACATTTATCCTGAAAAGGTATTTAAGCCTTTTTCTTAATATGAAATAATAAACCAGACCATCTTGTAATCTTGTTGTTTATTTCAATTTGCCATAACATTTAGCGATTAATGAGAATCTGTTGTAATTGCCTATTGTTCTAAGGATGATCCTGTGTAATTTCAAATAACATCCAAAAATAGCAGTCTCGGTTTGATTGAGACTGTAATATCGGTTTGATTGAGACTGTTATATCGGTTTAATTGAGACTATAATATCGGTTTGCTTGAGACTATAATATTGGTTTAATTGAGACTGTAATATCGGTTTGATTGAGACTGTAATATCGGTTTGATTGAGACTGTTATATCGGTTTAATTGAGACTATAATATCGGTTTGCTTGAGACTATAATATTGGTTTGATTGAGACTGTAATATTGGTTTGATTGAGACTGTAATATTGGTTTGATTGAGACTGTAATATCGGTTTAATTGAGACTGTAATATCGGTTTGATTGAGACTGTAATATTGGTTTGATTGAGACTGTTATATCGGTTTAATTGAGACTATAATATCGGTTTAATTGAGACTGTAATATCGGTTTGATTGAGACTGTTATATCGGTTTAATTGAGACTATAATATCGGTTTGCTTGAGACTGTAATATTGGTTTAATTAAGACTATAATATCGGTTTGATTGAGACTGTTATATCGGTTTAATTGAGACTATAATATTGGTTTGCTTGAGACTGTAATATTGGTTTGATTGAGACTGTTATATTGGTTTGATTGAGACTGTAATATCGGTTTAATTGAGACTGTAATATTGGTTTGATTGAGACTGTAATATCGGTTTAATTGAGACTGTAATATCGGTTTAATTGAGACTGTAATATTGGTTTGATTGAGACTATAATATTGGTTTGATTGAGACTATAATATTGGTTTGATGGAGACTGTTATATCGGTTTAATTGAGACTGTTATATCGGTTTAATTGAGACTATAATATTGGTTTGATTGAGACTGTAATATTGGTTTGATTGAGACTGTAATATAGGTTTAATTGAGACTGTAATATCGGTTTAATTGAGACTGTAATATCGGTTTGATTGAGACTGTAATATTGGTTTGATTGAGACTGTAATATCGGTTTAATTGAGACTATAATATTGGTTTGATTGAGACTGTAATATCGGTTTAATTGAGACTGTAATATCGGTTTGATTGAGACTGTAATATCGGTTTAATTGAGACTATAATATCGGTTTAATTGAGACTGTAATATCGGTTTAATTGAGACTATAATATTGGTTTGATTGAGACTGTTATATTGGTTTGCTTGAGACTGTAATATCGGTTTGATTGAGACTGTTATATTGGTTTGCTTGAGACTGTAATATCGGTTTGAATGAGACTGCAGTCCCATCTTGATTGAGATTTCAGTCACAGTTTTTCTTGAGACTGCGGTCTCAGTTTGGTTGAGACTGTCCATTGACAGAAATGGATGTTGTAGTATGGCTCTTATCTTAGTTGTATTTAAATGTTGATCACAGGCCAAATAAAAAGAAAATAAAATCCCCGAAATGATGCTACAGATATGGACATTTTCATTGCAAAAACGTGTACTTACTTCCTTATGAATGGTTTAAAATGGTTTTATGCAAAGTGCAACATTTTGACATCACCTACAATGCTGATAATACAATTACATGCTAGGACAAAAGCTTGACATTTTTCGTTGAAAAATCCGACGAGAATATAAAAGGATGTTTATGTTGTATAAAATAACTGGAAGAAAGATGTGTAAGGATGTACCAGCTTTTTCACAACATTTGCCACATTTCAATATTTTGACAAGATATTCAGATATACAATAGACCATGAAAGGGTCAAGTATGTATCAACACAATTAAACATAAATAATGTATCTGGCCATCTTGTTTCACGCGAGGCGCAATCAAGCTAAGGTAAATATTATTGCTGGCTGTGGACACAATGGGGGAATGACATACTGCCTCGTGTCATGGGGTATCGGTGGTTAAGATCTCTTCTTGGCCGGATATAGAGGTGTGGGCTGTTTTGTCAGCAAAATGACCATCGTTATGTACAGGTCATTATGTATATGATTTTCATAATTGGCATTGTAAATCTAATCGCTGTAAGATAGTTTAAAAACTGCAAAAATTAAGTTTTTAAATCAGGATATATTTTTTTTCATTATTTTTTTTTCTTAATTTATCATTTTCAATTTAGATTCTCAGAAGATTTTCTTAAAAATGAATACAAGTTCAGCATTTTGAAGAGAGCAGCTTTTTAGTTTGGCATGAAACAAACCATGGTAAAGAAGTCCGACCCAGCCAGCCTTATAGGAGAGTGGTCAAACAACCATGTCGAGATAACAACTGTCCACAGGGACGGGGGAAACTTGACCCCCACTATCTTTCTATCATGCTGACCGCTGCCCACCGTGACATCATGTATTAAATGTCACATCCAATTTGACCACTTCCTGTGTCAACTCTACTAGCAAAACTGACCACTTCACATACTACAAGAAGAAATAAGCAGATGGGACAATTTGAATGACATTTAAAGATAAATTTGCTAGTTTGGGCTCAAATGTCAAAAAGAATTAAAAACATCAGCCACTTTTTCTCCTATCTTGAAAAATGACAACTGAAGCTGAGTAAAAATAAATATAGGCATATGGTTGGTCAGGCTGAATTATAAGACAAGAATGTTAAAAAAAGTATCCTTGGGTCTAATGACCATCATCAACATTATGACAAGAGGAAATGAGGTATAAATGATTAACATTATTAATTCGGTCTCCCCGTTTCATAAAAAACGTCAGAGCTATCTTGAAGGTTAAATCAGCTTGAAGGTGTGAAGATTACGCGCGCAAATATGTTTTCATTTAAAACTAAATCGACATTATTTGTAACAATAATATTTCATCTGAATGTCTGTCAAAAAAGACATGATACAAAGATAATGAAAGTTACTTCACCGGAAAATTGCTTTTTTTGTTCTTTCTTATGTTAATGCACATTTGCATGATTTACGACAACGACTTATCATAACTTCTAACTAACGTGAAAACAAAGACTATAACACTGCATGATTATCAGCGTACTAACTTTCACCAATTTCTCATTTTAACAGTTTTGTATTTTTCATCGTGGAATATGATAAAACATTTGTTCACCCCCCTCAGGCTGGGGTACGATAAATGGCTCGTGGGTTGTTTTCAATGATAAAATCATCCTTAATTTATGTTAATTAGTGACAAATTATAGCATTTTGTATTTTCAATCATGATAAGTGTATAGCCTGGAGTGAAAATAGAGGAATTTCGACTCTCTTCTGTATTCTTCCTCCTGTTTGCTACGTGAGACGATATCATTATGATTAAGAATTCACACCTCTCAGCGAAATTCATAAAAGCCACTGTGTATTTTCTCAAATCGCACCAAAATCAAGGAGTTAATGTTAATGGGAAAATTTGAATTTAATTGTCGCAGCAACGGAACATGTGTTACGAGTAAAAGGAGATTGGTATCTTGACTACATATGACACATTTGCCCACACCAGTTGATGAAATGTGTTCTGGTAATGCACTTAGCATTATTTTTTATGGCTTAATGATAATGCTTACTAGGTTTTATTGGACACTATTAATTAAAACCTGTACAAAAGAAAGCAATCTTCAATCCTCTCCTTATATGAATGTCTTTCAATCTCCAATAGATGTGCTACCCTTTGAGAATTAAAAGAAGCAGATCCGTGGTCTAGTGGTAACACACTTGACTCTTTATCGAGGGGTCGCAGGTTTGATTCCCTGCCGCACCACTAAAAAAATACTAATCGTCTTCCGGGAGGGATGTTTACTGATGGTCCCGTGTGACAGTGCTTAATACACTGGTGCATGTTCAAGAGCCAAGGTAGCTCTAACCAGGGTTCTGTATTTGCACTATGCTCCAAAAACCTAATATGACTAAGAATCTCATCAGAGCACTCACCGAATGGGCCTTGCCAAAGTATGAGTATAAATAAGCCCAAAACCATCCCAAATTAAGAGGTTAATCTTTCAAAGAATATTTGTCTCAAAAATATCACATGATCCAAATCAATCAACAAAACACATTTTTTTAACCTTACTGCCATTTCCTTCAAGCATAATTTGTTCTAATTGATAATCAAACTACAAACCGGTGACTTGACACTGAAGACGTGGCAGTAGTGTTGACAGGTCTCGATATCGCGGGTAATGTACGCAAAGAAGTTCAGGTGCTCCGTGTCCTGACATGCGCAGAAAATGTTCCCAATTTCATGGTCACATATCACCCTCTGCAATTGCATTTGACATGTTATGAGAATCAGCCATAATAATAAAATAATGAGACTAAGATCATCGTATTTACATATTAACATTTTTTGTTCAAGATCAGAATCTTATTGTCATTCTCTTTCAAATCTTTGCATTAATAACTAATTATAAAATCCAACCATAAATGAGAAAGATATGGACCTGACAAAAAAGGGACGAACAGACAGACACATTCTAAGTTCAGAAGGTTGTATTGACTTTGACACATCCTCAAGCTATGGTGGTCACTTCTGCCGAATATTTTAATTTCCGACCATGAAGGAGAAAGATATTGACTGGACAAAAACAGGACAGACCAACAGATGGAAGGACGGACAAGACAACAGGCATGGTGTCTATATCACCCCCACTTCAATTTGTGAAGCAGGGGTATAATATTTAAATATCTCGCAAAGTATTTAGCAAATAAATGTTAAGCGTGTCCCTTTTCTCTCATTTGACCAAGGGGACATAACTTAAAATATTTGGCAGAGTGAAACAGACAATCAATAAAATTCTTGAAGTTTAATGAAAAATTCTGTTCAATACCAAATTTTAAATTGGTTGTCCAGTTAGCACAGTGGTTAGGGCACTCACTTCTCAACCTGGGTTTGATTCCAGGCCTGAATGCATGTGAGTTTGGTAAGTCACAGGTCACAAAGGGGGACAAGTGGGTTCTCTCCCGGTACTCCCATTTCCCCCATAACACAACAACATACTCGCACATCGTTGTGCCAACTAAAGTGACTTAGTATAAGTTAACCTCCATCACAATATTTGTCAAAAATATAATGGTTTTACTTAACAGTAAATGGAAAGTAATAAAGTAATTAGTAAATCATTAAAGTAATACTACTTGTTAATAAAAAACACAGGGTTTAGGTGAAGGGCTGTTCAATATTTATCGCAATATTACAATATTTTTTATCTTATTTCATGCATATTCTTTTATCTTACTTTACGCAATTAACCAGTCTGTGTTGAATTACAGTTACCTCATGGGTATATTTTAAAACTGGAAAATGCATACTTTATTCAATACAATTCATATAATCTTAATAATAAGTACCCCCACCCCCAGATTTCTCACAATGTCTATGTTTCTTTTCAAAATATATACACCCGCCTGCATGCCCACCCACCCAGTTTTCACCATTCCATATCTTGTATTTTTTCATTGAATATATCCTGCTAAAAGCACTAGATATACTCGAAATGAAGCAAATCTTTCTCTTTTTTTTGAATATTTCTCCCTGACTCGAACAAACCTTTGACTTTGCATCAATGAACTTGACGCCCTTGTATGATATGGACAGCATGATGATTGGAATCTTGGCAAGCATCTGGGCAGATTTCTGAAATAACAACAAAATACCATTATATACAATTGTGAAAATTATAAACCTAGTAAAACACCTATAATACCACACACAGCTACAAACAAAAAATACGAAAGAGATTGGGGTTTATAACATTTCCTGCTTACACTTCTAGTACAGTAACTTTTAACGAAAATGAAAGTCAAAATAGCATAAAATCAACACATGTTCTATTTGTTTTCTATTTCTTAATTATATGATAATTACTCCTTAGTTTCATAAAGTTGCATAATTTTGCAGAAAAGAAGACATTATGCAACAGGCATAGCGATCAAACAAATTAAACAACAAAAACTAATATAATTGAAAACGTAAATTGAATTCAAATTTCTTTTATTTGTCAACTGAACTGAAGGCATATTGCAATCGAAACAAACAATATGAAAAAAAAAAAATGATTGATGAGTCTTTCGTCAATGTTCGTTTCATTTCTATCGTGGGCAGATAATGAATGATACAATATTCTCTGCTTTAAAATTCACAAAATCACAGTGCCGTTAAAACTTCAAAATGGACACCCAGCTACATTAAACGTCATCCCAGCATCCACAAATTGAGAAAATATTGGCAACAGCATGCTATTTCATAAAGATTTAACCAAAATCGCAGCAAGACTCATACAAGCCCAAAGAAAATGATATTTGTTACAAAGTGATCAAAGAAAGAGCGAGGATAAACACTTCTCTGCAGGGCAGATGACACTTTAGTATTCGACTTACACTTTGTACGCAAAACCCTAGAAAAACTGCTGTATTACCCACCTTAAAAAGGAGGCAAATATATTAAGAGTAATTTAAACATGTCCTGCTGGTTTTCGGCTTGAATATTTTGCCACACAATTGTACGAAATTGAAATTGATACAGAATCTACAAAATACGCAATAATTCTCTGGTATTGATTTCTGTGATTGAGCGATGGCATTTTTATGTCGCAATGTATTTGTCGTTGATCCTAAGCAAATTTGCGGCTTGTTTTCTATGCCATTTCACCTATTTTCACAATTTTCTCTCAAATTTAACATTGCAAAACAAGGTGTGAAAACGTTAACAACATCAGATACTATCAGACAAGATTAGCGGAAATAAGTTGGTGTGATTTCCCTTGTAAACCGTCCAATACAGTTTGTCAATGATATTGCAGTTTAATGCAATAGTCTTCCGCTTCATGACAATATGTGTATGATCATTTCAACATGGGGGTGTTAGGGTGGAAAATTTGTGAAACATTTCCATTTACACCTAACTTAACTGTTTTAGTTTCGTATTTTTGTTTTTCATGTTGTTCTTTACTAATTAATTTCAGGCCCTATGAGACATGAGCTGATAGATTATATATGACACTTATGTCTATGAACTTGGGAGAAAAGCTGAGAAAATTATAGAATAACCCAAGAAAGCATCTCAACCAGAGGCCATGATTACGAAGTGTCTCAAGTCCAAGTCTTAGACTAAGACTCGGAAACTTTTATTAAATTATTATTGATAAGAGTCATCTTTATTCCGTTCATTTTACAAAAATAAATATAAACAATTGTAAAATTACAAATGATAATAAAAGTGAGTAAATTTCATCATCAAAATTAAACTTAGTATAATAAAGAAAGATAAAATGAAATGATTTGCAGTGGAGTCTGACCTTAGACTTGAGACTCAGGTTACGGCCCCTGGAGTCAAACCACCGACCTATTGTATAAGAAGTGGATACTTAATTTAACACTAGACAGCCAATTCTTGTTCAAATTGACCTTAAATTGATCTTTTTAATTTATATATTAAATATTTTCATCCCTATATTATATGTGTTCAACATTTTCAAATGAATATTTCAAAATAAATGAAATAATCAGAGGATCGTCCATGTTGACAGTGCAAGAAAATGATTGATGAAAGGAAAAATTGTAGTGTCGACATTGGTTGTCACTGTTCGGGAAAAGCACACCTCCAAACCGAAGAGCTTTCCCTCGAATTACATGGTCCACCAAAGAACGTAATCAGACATTTCATATCGCATAAAATATTGAAGCCTTCACGTGGAAGACATCGGAAATAGAGTGTCTAACGCCAGAAAATTTGATTTGGGAAATAGATGATGGCGAGTGACCATCGATGACACTTGTGTTTGATTAAATATTGATGTGCGCACTGTGGTCAGAAAATGACACCATATGATAAATTAGTATATGGAAATATGAATGATATATGGCACCCTAGAAATTCAAATTTTGAAAAAAAATTGACACATTGTCGTGTCTTCAATCCACAGTTATAATGTAGCAAACTTTATTCCTTTGTATACCTGATAAGGTATTTTATAAATGAAGGGAATTTTCACCTTTCATTTGAAAATGCAGATAATCTTAACTCCAGTTATTCTTGAGAAAAGCTCTTTCTTAAATTCTTTCTAATGAGTACCAGGGGTCGTATTCTAACCACCATTCTGAGTCTGAGGTTCAGGCTCAGAAAACTGAAATCTGAAATGTTTCAACATAAGTATAATATAACTTATTTTGACAATAAGCCTGATTGTAGAACAGGTTATTTGTAACACAAACATAAGTTTTTATCACCTAAATGCTCCTCCTTTACAACAAAATTAAAAGTCTTGAGTCTGAAAATCAGACTCGGGTTGTTAGCCAATACAGCCCCAGGAACTTTTTTTTGAGAATTGTTGTGCCATATGGAATTAAGCATCATATCTAAAACTCCAACCACCATCTGCATTGTCATAATGCTCAAACTTTCTACAATCATCCTCCGAGGTGAAAGTTCATATGAAAAATTCACCGCAAACCCTGCGCCAAAAATCTGGACCACTCATTGAAAACAAGATCTGCATCATTCAGTAGTTGCAGAAAATCTCCTTAATTGAATTGAACAAATCGTCTCTGTGTTCTACAACTCTCGTCAAGTCAGCGAAGTTTTAAATTAAATCACAAGCTTCATCTATATCATATTACCAAATACCATTTACGTTTCCAGTTGAGAGGCAGATTGACAGTGTTTGGAGTCGGGACAAATTGTCCGCACTTGCCTGTGTCCACAAGTCGGCGGCTAGTCCAGGCTTTTTACAATGTCTTGGTATGCTTCAATGGTTGTGGAGGTAGTGAGGCGAAAATCTGACAGACCTTACGTAACAGAATTACATTAAAGAAAACCGCATCTATGTCTCTTGCCAATTCCAAACAGTGTGCAAATTCATTAATTTTCGTTGAATTTCTGCAAGACCGAATCTCCATAAAAGAGCAGGCAGTGAGCAAAGAAATCTGTCAAAATCTTGCAATATTAAATTTCAATGCTTTTTATCCAGAAATCAGTTGAAATTTCATGTAATGAATAAGCTGTATAAATAATCAGATGATTTCCATCGAACCAATTGCATTAGACTGGGTCAATCAATTTGCAGACCTTTTTGGGTTCCTGGTAACTCGGGGATGGTAAATAAGCGTAACAAAAGCCCGTTCTTGCAGCGCCGATTGTCTTCGAAAGAAAGCGAATAGACAGGGAAAACTTCCATCAAACATTCATCACTCTACATGGACATCCAAAGGTCATTTCGCGTACACAAAAACAGCCATCGCACCATTGGAGACGTGAGAAATCAAATCAGCGACAAAAAATTAATGACAGGATTTTATTATTTCTTTCTGCCTCTGTCTGATGAGGCATGAATGATTAGTCTGTTGCTATTGTTTGACGTCTCATCACGACAAAACTGGAAAATGCCGTGCAATAAAAATTAATTACTCTTATCCTTTATGTTATTGTCTACTAGGCTATAATGACGTATTGACGATAATGTGACCATTCCAAAATGATCTATCATGGGCCAAATCAGATGGTCACTACTAATCTTTCACCAGGAAGATTTAATGCGTTACAATCGAAATCATACCCTTAATCTGAGGAAAGTTGATTTACGAATTGCCCTATTTTCTAATTCGGTCAAGGAGGATAACTCTTTAAATATTTTTTGCGAAAGTTATGGGACTTACCATACATGTGCCTATTGCTGTTTACTGCCCTAATGTTGTTAACATGGCTCAACAGTTTGAACTTTAATATTATAAACGATAATTGAGTTTAAAATGGCCAACAGATAAAAATATATTTGCAAACTGTTACCACTGACAACAATTGTTACCAACTTGGCTGTGACAAAATTTCACTTTTTATCTTTTCAAAAAACATGACCTACATGTAAGAATGAACATGGTGAAAGAAGGATTTTTTGTTAGCAAAAATTTTTGCAGACCTATTTTTTCCTACACTATTTCAATGCAATTTTGAGGTGGTGTATGTTCATGCATACATGACATCCATATGCACTATGTTCTTCTAGAAACACCACATTTACTATTCTACCCATCCACTTCTGATAAAAGCAATACAATTAAATAAATGCCAGCCTTGATGGATAATGACAATTGTTTTAAAAGCTTTAGTGTTGATGCAATGCGGGGAATTATGGAATTATCATGCCAGACTGGTTCAGAACACCCATGCTTTAAGCCTGTGATCCATGTCACTCAGGTGCTTGAAAATTAGATTGATTGACAGTTCTGACAGACTGGTTCACAATTTCCTAGAAATGTCAAATTGTTCTCAGGGCTATAGCTAGTTATAATCCGAAAAACAGCTTGAAACATGCATTTAGAGTGATTCACATTACAATATTGGGTTCCATTTGAGAATTAAATTTCAAATTGGACTGCTTTTCGCTCTTGTACGGTAAAGGAGCCGGTCCCTTTGGGAATAGGGATTATCCCTTAAAAAATCTGTATTTTACATGAAAATCAGTTGGTGACATTTTCTAACGTGCTTCAGTAAAGCGCAGAACACTCTATCGTATCAATCAAATGACAGTGTTTTTTTGTGATGATTATATCGAAGTCCTGGCCGTCACATCGTACGGCGGTTAAGTGTGAGTGTATTATTCAAGCTCAGTATGTTAGGGATGGAGAGAACGCGCGAGTCTAAGATATTTGTTTGATGTAGCTCACAACATATGGATTTTGAAAGAATGGAATTTGTTTGATTTTTGATGATTAGCATTTAAAGAAATCACACCCATTCAATTGAATGACAGCGGAAAATATCGTCATGAAAAAGAAAAAGTCTCATTAAGACATTCTTCATACAGTCAATATTTTTAAATACTCTGAGTGAAAATGTCCTCTCTTTTTTTTTTTGGGGGGGGGGGGGGGGGGGGAAGTTTTACCTGCCTTGAAAACAATTATGATTATAAATTATAAAAAAAGAAAGTACTCATGATTTTGATGTTTGAGGTAAATTTGATTTGAATTTCAATCTTTAATTACATAATTTATAATAATCCTGTCAAAAGGGAAAAAACATAATATTAGAAATGATATAATAAAACTACTACATTTTTCAGTGTAAATAAAGTTAATGGTAGCATTTTCTTCTTCTTGCTAAAATTATGCCCTTTTCACACAAAAAATGAGCAATTATATTAGAAGTCCAAAGTATCATTTTTTCAATTCACTTTAAAAACTCATTTCTTACAACTTACTGACAAAATTTGCATGAGAAATATATTTTTTCCTACTTAAAAGAGATATTTCATTATGCACTCACAAATGATACTTTAATGCCCGATACATTTAAGTTATTAAAACTATCTTTTTAAGGACTTTGACAATCAAAGTTCAACCGGTTTGGTAGATATTTTCCCTGCAAATAATCTGTATTAATGAATTTGGACTGAATACATTACCAGAAAAATGTCATTAAATTGGACTTTTCTCACCAAAAATTACATCTTTTATTTATTTTTTACCACAAATGTTTGATCTTTTTGAAATAAGCCACACATCAAAAGTACACCTGGTTTTCCTAAAATACAGAAGTTGACATGCAGTTTTGCAAAATGACTTTTTAGATTTTTCTTTGCACATTTTCAATTCAATTAGTTTTTTATACATTTCGCACAATATAAATGAATGAAATTAAGTGAGGATGGAACAGATTCATTCATAATCTTGAATTATAATTTTTGAACCACTGGTCAGTGTGTTTTTTTATATACTAATAAAATACATTTCCATTCCTTGAAAAATGAAACTAATATTTCAAGAAAGTTTAGGAGACATTTCTTAGAGATTTAAAACGGTTTAAAAATATTCTTTTATAAACACTTAATGTCAATGCATGAGTTTAAAAACAGATTAAAACTTATCATAATAATGATTTTCCTTAATTAATTGAATAAAAAAAATCATGCCAGCATTTCAAATTTTTTCTTTAGAAGTATATACATTTTATAGGAGCAGAGATGAATTATGAATCCTTTATAGAAAGGGATTAAGGAACACCTTTATAGCAGTTAGAGATTAGGGTGCATCTTTATAGCACATACGGATTAGACAAAATCTGTCAAGGTTATACAAGGGAGACAAATGACAGGACACGGTACTCGTTTGTCCATTGTATTGGCGCTCGTAACACATGACTGCGGTAGAGAGCTTTTCTGACACATAACATTTATTTTGGCAAAGAACCGCAATTTTATCCACGAACAAGTCTATCGTAATTTCGCATCGATCCAATGCAGAAGCAATAGAACTAAATCATATAATATGCTCGTATCAAATTAAAACATCGCTCGTATTTAATTGGTCTAAATTAATAGTGCAAAGTAATAAAGTGCTAATAGCAGGTTTCGATGTTTCGGCACAAAACTCCATAAATAGCGCACTCTAATTTAGCTTCATAGAAATATGCTAACTCAGTTTACTTCATTTTCATGTACAAGGATCGTTAAAGTCACATGACTGCTTATTATGACCTTAACAAAGCTGAGCTATTTACATGTCAGATAATACTTTGTGTCACACTGACTTAACCCGACCTCTCACCTAGCTTTCCTACCCGCTTTTGTAATGAGCATTCTGATTGGCTGATATGTCCAATTATCAAAATATTGATTCAATCGAGGTTAAAGTATTATCGGCTAAATGATTTTTCATTTTGTGTAAACCTGAATACCGTAAATAACTTGTAACACCGATTTGGTTCCAAACATGTACATAAGAAGATGTTAAATGCTCGTAAAGTCGTGTACTTTAAAACTTAACACCAAGTTTACCAAGTACAACTATCTCGATGGGTCGAAAAAAGGAATCTTCACATTTAGTCCAACTCATAGTTTTTTCGTAAAATGTAATCGGGTGAACGGAATCGTAAACCCAGAATCTTACCCTGTACTTCCTTCAACTCCTCAAATCCGTATGATCTTTCATGCGCGGCACCTGCATATTTTAACTTTCATTTATTCCATAAATCGTTAAGTAATTGCTGAATGTTTTGATGTCTTTTTAATGACATATTCCTCATAGGTCATGGAAAATTTGAGAAATGTCACAGCCTTGGGTAATCATATACTGGGATGGCTAACTTCAATAAAAGTTGATTCTATTTCATAAAATTTCCAACAGCTAAGGTAATGCAGAAAAGAGTTAACTTGGGCTTTGATATAGACCGAGATACAGCGTTTTTATTCTTGGTACGAAAGCGCAATCTGAAGCAGGTATATTGGGTAAAGTCTACAGATGCCATCTTTCATAACACTGACTGAGAGGTTCTTTGATCATCTTACATGTCTGAATGATGCATTAACTTCATTCTTTTAAATACATGTTTCGAGAACATGCTTTTGACTCGTTTCATGTTCGCACGTTCGGACAACCAGAGCAAACTAACGCATTTGACTTTGACTATGCAGCGCGTTATGATTATAACAAAGCGCTGACAATAATGATAATTCATTTGGAAATAAATCAAACAATAAAAGTACGAGCTTTACAACAAGGACAAAGTCGCCATGTTGAATATTGGCAAAAATATCAATTACACATTGACTCATTCAATGCCGCTTAAACCACTGTAAGCAATTATACCAAAGTAGGTCAAATGCCGTGTTTGAAAAATTCCTTAATGGGCGTAGAAGAATTACCATTAGTGAACTTTTATGCACTTTATGCACTTTTTACAGTCATAAAAAATGGTAACCGCGTAAGTCCTTCATTAGAACAACATGAAGCGTATTAATGGAAAACATCCTTTTGCCAAATTTATTTAAACGACTTTACGATTTTTGTTTATCATAGTGAAAAAGCGTGCACATTGAATCGAAACTAACAAAATATTAAAAGTGCAAATAAGTATACTCCCTCACTGAACTTACAATACATGTAAAACATAAAACTTGTCATTTCTTTAATATTCGTGCAGTATCGAACGGAATAACCAAATTTTATTGCGAAGCGCGTTTAGTCAAGACGAAAAAATTTAGCCGCCATCTTGAATTTTTATTCTTATTGTAAACATTTGTTACAATATGCATAAATTTGACCTAAATCAAAATATGACTTTCAAATGAACAAAAACACGATGCAGGAAACAGTATAAAATATTAATTTCCAGAAAATTCTAATAAATTAATGGATGCATCGGTCAATCTAAATGTATAGTCACTGGCCAGGTTTTAGAAACATTTTCGATAGCTTCAGCTCTTTACATATTCATGATTGAGTAAAGACACATGTTGTAGTTGAATAACATACTACCATTAAATGATGAAAATGAATTGCCAAAAACTCAGTATGCATATAGATATTTTGTTCTGTTTAATATTTTGTTAGTTAATTAGACTATTTTGTCGACATTTTGTAAAAGCATTTTTAACACAATGATAAACATTACAAGAATGGCAATGAAATTGCTTGTTAAATAATTTGTGTGTTTTTTTCACAAATCAAATCATTTTTTGGCAAATGAAATAATTTTTTGACAAAATCATTCAAATAATAGGATGAATAAGAAGCCCAAAGTGCAAGAGATGTGTGGCCTCTACATTTAAAAGCTGTATTCATCGTTTATGAATATTGACAAGTCTTTTTCTCTATCTTGTAAAGAAGTCACCGGTTATATCTTTATGATCTTTTTCTTCGAACAATAATGTGACATGAATCGTTGCTCCATTACACAATTCGTTAACCAAGTTGTTTGCGATATAGCAATTCCTTTTGTACGCTGTACGACACACAACCTCTTAAGTTACACAGCACTTGCCGAAAACAAACAGACAAGTCAACCTTGATTATACCGGTGCTCTTATTAATCTATGCCTGATGAAGTGGAAGCGTTTGTTGCAATATTGAAAACAATATGCACCATTTAACTGCAAATGAATTTTATCAACTAAAATAACAAAAGCTGAATTGAAGTAAATAGTCAAAGGGAGGTAATCAAAGAAATGCTGACAGAAACTAGTACTTGTTAAGCCAACAAAAGTTACCACCCCTTTCTCAATATGCATTTTTTATGTGGCTATTCAGGATCTGTTAAGAAAGAGAAAATGAAAACGCAGATTAATATTGAAATAAAAAGAGAAACAAATGCCATGCAATTCCCTTTTTTTTAATTGAACAAAATGAGAAGAAATATATTTCCAACATAAAATGCATTTCCAACATATTGAAAACTATTTCATCAAAATAATATGGTCACCTCAGAGATTTCATGCAGGAACAACACCATAGGTAGAAACAGAACCACGCAAGGCTAGATATCACTGATAGTTACTGACAAGAAATTACTGAGGTTACAGACAACTTACAATAGCAGACCCAAGGTCATACAACATCAACATGATGTCATGCAGTTTGATAGACACTAACCTGCAACTGTCGCATAAATCTTAGCTGAAATTACGACATAATCACACTGTAGGGTGTTGTATTCTTTTAGTGTTTAAAGATATTTTGGCAAAGAAAAAATTAAGAAAGCCTTAAAAAAAATAAACAAAAGGCAAAGCTTTATATTGTTAATTGAAGCATTTCTATGTTAACATAGCTTCTATTGAATTTGTTACAAGTAAACAAGAGATGATTGTAAAACATGTATGTCCCCCTAATGAAATTAATTTCACATTAAATGTCTACTGGGTCAAAAAAAGCTATGACCAACATCTTTTCCAAGATTGAGGACCTTGGGCCCAAGCGGATAAGGTTTTATCAGCCACCTGACCCACATGTGAAAAGCAATATACGGCCATTTCATCGAAGGGTGGCTTTATTAACTTTTAATCTTTATCACTCTGCACAGATTTATCATTTATCTGTTTCAAAACTTCATCCTTATATTGAACACAATTACACCATTTCAGCTTTTTAGCCACAACTAACAGTGACCAGGCCATTTTTTTATAGCTATGTCCACAGTAATACCTTAAGTTTGGTTATTCCTGCTTTGGTACACTCGATCCCGGCAGTAATCTCTGTTACGATAGTTGAGCCAAGGTACTGGAATAAACAAACATAATTCATACATAATTATATAATTTGCCTGGTCATATTTTCATTATGCATCTTATAACATAACTTATATGATATAAACTGCAGAATTTTCAGCCTTAATCTCATGTTTATTAATTTTATTTTATAAGATATACAGTCAAAACACACTAGGTCAGAATCGTTGGGACCTCGGGAAATACTTTGAGATAACGAACATTCAATATAACCGAAATACAAAACATGTCTTATTTAGCCCATCACATTCGAAAAAACAACAACAGAACATCACATAACGGAGTTCAACAAGTTTCGACTGTTTTTTATGAATCTTAAGTCTTGCAAGTTTGTGTGTTCTGTTTCCAAAAAAATTGTGTTGGAAATCCTTGAAAACCTCAACATGAAAGAACAACTATGCTAAACAGAGTTCCATTTAAACAAGGGCGTCGCGGATCAAATGCTTATCCTCAAACAACAAGCATAAATCAACAATTATTAACACCAGAGTTATGGGCCTTGCTGTGAATGTGCATATTGTCCCTGTCAATATGTGTACCAAATTTCATTTTAATATCTAAAACTGTTTATCGCCAAGATTGAAGTGTTTCCATGCCGATTATGCCCCCACCAATGATGCTCCAAATGACAATGACCCCAAGGCTATTTTCTTGGAAAAACAGGCCATCATTCAAATATGAAACCCAGAATTCCATTTAACAAAATGACTATTAAAGTATTTCAATGAAAACTGTAGGTGTGCCCAAACCATTCCCCATGTTTACCTGAGCAGTATAGTTACAGCATCCTTTAATGAGCATCTCTGGCTTATGTCTCCACTGGCGAGCTGGGCTGGAAACCTGAGCCAGGTGGGGAGGTCGTAGGTGAATACTGCTGTTGCGTATTGACTGGCCCCCCTGTAAAACACACAAATATTGATATATAAATATATTTATATTTATTACATGTAAGTTTAACAGAAATGCTGCAGAGCAAATGCCTCGGGTTTTTTTTCCAGTCAAACAAGGGACAACACTTAACAAGTTCTAAAGCCAGAGTTTTTAGCCTTACTTCATGTGTGCACATTGTGTCCCGCAAGAAAGCATGACTTTTCTTTTGCGTATCAGGTTTCAAATGAATATCTTGAAGGGTTGAAAAGATATAGTCAAGATTCAATTATTTGCACGCCCATTAAGACAATGAAACCAAGGCACTACAACGACTTGTTCAGAAAAATTCAGACACAAGCTTAAAAAAATAAATAAAACATGCTGTTGTCAACCCATATTTTGTGAGGTAATGCCATAAGGCATCCAATCACATTCGGTCATGGAGTATCAGTGTTTAATATTAGCACAAGCCAATTTGAATGTGGTTTAGTGTAATAGGTCACTGCCTTTCGCTCAAGAGGTTGAGTTCTTTGTCCTTTTTGAGAGGCCATGAAAAAGTACACCTGGTGAGAATCAAACCGACTTCCTCTTGGTCGAGAGAGGGACACCTTTACCACTATATCACTATCACCAAGATGCCCATTGACAAGGCTTAACCACATATATCTCACATGTTTCTTGAAGACATCTTCATCTTCACTGCTATCTACAGCCATGGGTGTTGGATCTGGCTCTTCTGACGTGGACACCGGCTTCACATTACGATAGTCCTACAGGGAAAAATATCTCTTTAGAAATGCACATGGATATGATCATGTGAAAGATTATTAAACACATCTTCTTCTTTTTAAATAGGTATGTGAATTGTTGTTATCACTTGTGTACACTGTTGATATCAGGTGTGAGAACTGCTGATATCAGGCGTGTTAACTGTTGATATCAAGCATGTTAACTGTTGATATCAGGTGTGTTAACTGTTGATATAAGGCATGCTAACTGTTGATATTAGCTGTGGGAATCGCTGATATCAGACATGTTAACTGTCGAAATCAAGCGTGTTAACAGTTGATATTAGCTGTGGGAACTGCTGATATCAGGCTTGTTAACTGTTGGCATCAGGCATGTTAACTGTTGGCATCAGGCGTGTTAACTGTTGAAATAAGGTGTGGGAACTGCTGATATCAGGCATGTTAACTGTTGGCATCAGGCGTGTTAACTGTTGAAATAAGGTGTGGGAACTGCTGATATCAGGCGTGTTAACTGTTGGCATCAGGCATGTTAACTGTTGGCATCAGGCGTGTTAACTGTTGAAATAAGGTGTGGGAACTGCTGATATCAGGCATGTTAACTGTTGGCATCAGGCGTGTTAACTGTTGAAATAAGGTGTGGGAACTGCTGATATCAGGCGTGTTAACTGTTGGCATCAGGCATGTTAACTGTTGGCATCAGGCGTGTTAACTGTTGAAATAAGGTGTGGGAACTGCTGATATCAGGCATGTTAACTGTTGGCATCAGGCGTGTTAACTGTTGAAATAAGGTGTGGGAACTGCTGATATCAGGCGTGTTAACTGTTGATATCAGGTGCATAAACTGTTTATATAGGTCATGTGAACTGTTGATATCAGGTGTGTGATCTGTTGATATCAGGTGCATGAACTGTTGATAATATATGAGAAAAATGCTAATATCAGGTGTGAGAACTGTTGATATCGAATGTGTGAGCTGTAGATATCAGATGTGAAAACTGTTGAAAGCAGGTATGTGAACTGTTCATATAAGGTGTGTAAACTTTGGACTTGTTTAGAGTTTTTGGACTGTTGTACTACCTTGAATAGGTTGATATCTAGTGGAGATTTGAGATGTTCAGGACTGGTGGGGGCTATGGTTCGTTTGGTCTGGGAGTTTTGTCGATCGAGCGGTTTCCTCTCCCCTAGAGAGGCCAAGATACGTTTCCGATGACCCAGCATTGATATGTCTAACACCTGTAAAATAAATGGAAATATTGAATAAAATTAGTGATGCTATGTTTGCATTAAGGAATGTGACACACAATTTTGCAAATTTTGGGTCATCCTATATTATATTGTCAGACGCGCACTTGGGTTGTGAGCTGTACCCTAGAACACTCTTGTGCTAGGTGTCACTATATGAAGGTATTTCTTTACCTCGGCACAATCTTTTATATGACATGGAAGTGAAAGGGGTGTCCCCTGAATTGCTTTTGGAGTATACAGTTATAAAGAAACCATATTCAAGTATTTGAACCCTAACATTTAGTCAACTTACGACAAACTTTAACCAGTGAAAAGAATATATAATAAGTATAATGTAAACACAGCAAACGCCCCTCAGCCTTCTATTATAACTGTTGATTAGGAATTTTAAGCATTTGCCATTATGATGGAACCTAATTTCCTTTGTACGCCTAAGCGTACTTGAGTATGTGACGCGCCTGATTGTAATCATTTAAAAATGTTTTGTGTACAGAAATAGAAAATACAGTAGAAACTCACTAAACCGGACAAGGTCCGGAATGGGCAAAATTTCCGGTTTAGTGAGGATTCCGGTTTAGTGAGGATTTGATGTCCGAACTAAGTTTACTCAAAATATTAACTGAGTTAACCTTTAAAGGGACGTTGAAAACTGGAATAAAATTAAAACACATAAAGATAACATTTATTTTACATCAACAATGGTTTAAGTAACTTGAGTAACAAACAAACAAATTATCCGATTATCTGTAATTTAATGCTTGTTAAGTATGTTTAATTAACGCACCGCTCTAATTTGATTCAATCATAGAAGTCTTTAGATAAAACAACTCTCCAAAATGATCACATGATAACCGTTTCTAGTTCTTTATTTTCTGCAACAAACAAATTAATGTTTCAATCAATTTTCTTTTCACAAGTTTGATTATTGTGTGGCAGATAATCCACAGCGCAATCATCATTATCTATTATCGAGTTAACACAACATCACGGGTGCAATATTTAACAACGCACCGGCTGTCAAAACAAAGTGACATGCGATTCACGACTTCCTAATACACAAAATCATTTTGACATGTTGGAACAAATATATCCAGTTTTGTGAGGTAAAATTACGTTGACAATTAACAAATTTTCTCGATTTTTTGTCCGGTATCCGGAATTCGGGGGTTCCGGTTTTGTAGGGATTTTTTTACATTGAAAATAGAAGGGGAAAACCGGGACTCTGAAAAAAGTCCGGTATCCCGAGGATTCCGGTTTTGTGGAGTTCCAGTTTAGTGAGTTTCTAATGTATAAAGATTTTACTAAAAATAATATACATGTATAACAATGTTTTATTGGCTATCAAAGCTTGTAAATGATACTTTTATGTCTGATATCAGTTTAAATAAAGAGCAAATATACAAACTGTAATACCAACTGCCGGTCTGGTTATCAATTTTACATTAGTTGTCAGCCAGAAATACCTTTCAAACGATAACAAAATTATACTCCACCAGGCTGCAAAATCTAATGTTTGAGGCCCTCATTGGTGATTTGTTCAGTCATATTTTTATCAATCAATGGTCACAGCTTATTGCCGATGTCCTTCAAACAATTAATCTTCAATTATTCTATCAGTCGAGGGGCTCAGCAGGTGTATGATCATCAAACTTGTGTATAAAGTTGGTTATTTTACATTACCTTTTGCCAAAATCATAAAGTAAATATCCCTAATGTCTTACCGTTCTAAGCTGGATGTCCCAGAGGATGCTCTGGACTTTGTCGATGGTGTCGTAACCATGCGATAAAAACGTGTCAAGATACTCTGGACGTAAATGAAGCCCTGTCAACCATTCCTCTACTGACGCTGGGGGATTGACAGTATCTGAAAATGTAAGAATAATTGTCGATGCTGTTTTAACGAAGGGAGGAAAATCTGTCAAGATGTTGTCATAAATGAAGCCTCGGCAACCATTCGTCTTCTGATGCTGGGGGCTTGATAGTATCTGGAAATATTAGATTATAGTTTTTACTGGTGTTGGTACCAAGGGAGAGAAAACTGTCAAGATACTTTTGAAATGAAGCCCCGGCAAGCATTTGTCTTCTGATGCTGGGGGCTTGACAGTGTCTGAAAATGTAAGAATAAAGTTTTTCATGGTGTCATAACCATGCGAGAGAAATGATCAAGATGATCTCGTTAATTAAGCCCCTGTCCAACATTCCTCTACTGACATTGGGGGCTTAACAGTGTCTGAAAATATAAGAATATGTTATAGATGGTTTTGCAACCATGTGAAAGAAACGTTTCAAGATAAACTCGCAATTATCGCCCCGTTAACCATTTGTCTCCTGATCCTGGGCACTTGACAAATCTAAAAATAAGAATATGTTATAGATTGTGTCACAACCATGCGCGAGAAATGTGTCTTGACAGTATCTAAAATTAGAAGAAAATGTTATAGATGGTGTTACAACCATGTAAGAGAAACATTTCAATTTTGTAAATAAGCCCCTGTCTGATGCCAAGGGCTAGATAGCGTCTGGAAATATAAGGTTATAATTTTTTATGGTGTCCTAATCAAGGGCAGAAAAGTCATAAGATATTCTCATTAATATAGCCCCATCAACCATTGCTTTACTGATGCTAGGATCTTGATAGTGTCTGGCTATTAGAGATTAAACTTTATTAACGGTGTCAAAATATTTCCAGAATTCTCATAAATGTAGCCTTTACTGATGCTGAGGGCTAGTCCGTGTCCGTAAATATCAGAATATGCTATAGATGGTATCATAAAAATGAGAAAGAAATGTGTCCAGGTATTTCCATAAATGTAGCCCTGTCAACTATTTCTCAACTATAGCTGGTGGCTTGATAGTATCTACAAATGTTCAAATGTAAGTTTACGCTTTTTGTTGTAACCAAGGGAGGGAAATGTGTCAGTGAACTCCTGTAAATGTAGCCACATCAACTGTTCTTCAACTGTAGCTGGTGGCTTCATAGTGACTACAAATATTCAAAGGTATGATAATACTTTGTGTTGTAACCAAGGGAGGGAAATGTGTCAGTGAACTCCTGTAAATGTAGCCACATCAACTATTCTTCAACTGTAGCTGGTGACTCGATAGTGACTACAAATATTCAAAGGTAAGATAATACTTTGTGTTGTAACCAAGGGAAAGAAATGCGTCAGTGAACTCCTGTAATTGTAGCCACATCAACTATTCTTCAACTGTAGCTGGTGACTCGATAGTGACTACAAATATTCAAATGTAAGATAATACTTTGTGTTGTAACCAAGGGAAAGAAATGCGTCAGTGAACTCCTGTAAATGTAGCCACATCAACTGTTCCTCTACTAGACTTTGGAATTTGACAATGTCTGTAAATAAAAACAGAATTAAAGACATGCCTTTGTGATAATATGGCCTAGTAGCATTTTTGTTGTCTATTAAAAGACCTACAATCAAGAGCTGAATAATGTAAAAAAAATTCGAGCCTAGGTGATATATTGACTATGCAGCCTATAAGTATCACTATGCTCAACTACACTTATCATTCACTGACAATTACACCATAAGTATTGAGGAATCCCATCTTAATAAATGGCCAGTCTTCGGGACCTGAATTGAGAAATATCTTTACTTCTGATTCCTATCCTACTATATGGTGAGCGCCTGACGGGAAGGCAACTTTTACCAACCAGTCATCAGAACAAGCCCCTATTTGGGCTCGCCTTTCAACCTCTAGCTACGTATGTGGATGCCCTTGTTACAAGGCCATGGAAGCAATGTATATGTGAGCAAGAGCTCCACAATCAGATGCCAATTTGACAAATATTTTCACCAAAGTTATGGGACATGCGGTATAATTATGTACATGTCATAGTGAAGAATAACTATTTTGAAATATGTTTCATGTTAAAATCATTATTTAATATCTTACAACTGTTTTTCATTCATGGCCATTATTTCTCAGGCCTATAGCAAGTTGAAGCTCAATAAAGAAATAGAGGGCATTGAAACAGTCTTGCGCTAAAGCATCGCTTCATGGTTGAAACACTCCATTACTCCGGTACCCACCAATTGGCATTAGTTGAGGTAAGGCCTTGGTGCTTGCCAGGATCTTCTGTCGATCACCGTGAGCCAGCACGCCGATCTGCTCTAGATCCTGTTCTTCCAACACACGAGGGTCCTGGGGAATGAAAATATTTACCATCAGTAACATGCATGTCAATAAGAGTGCCATGGAACTTCTGTTTTGGTTTTTTTAGTCAAGATAGGGGCATAATTATCAAAGGATTTTAACCAAATTTATGGGCCTTACTACGCATTTATGTATTATCTCTGGCAACATGTGTACCAAGTTTCATTTTAATATCTTTGAATGGTTCTTGGCTTATTGCCAAGGTTAAAAAAAATTGGAACAACGGCAGCAACACTAATGATAAGATTTATATTGAGGAAATTGCATATCCCTGTAGAGACTTGGTGCCGTGAGAATTTTCTGTCATAGATTAGCAAACTGATCTTTTCTAAGTCCTGTTCTTCTAGCAAATGAAAATTCTGTGGAGGAGGAAAAGATAGCGGAGATCCGGTTTGGTTTTTTACTTGCTTTGTACATATGCATAAGTGAATGTATTGAACTCTTTATTCTCTACATACTATTATTAACAAGAGGGCCAAATGGCCCTGAATCGCTCACCTGTCATATATTGCACATTCTTCCATTATATACAAATATTGAAAACCTAAGCCTATGAACACGGGGCATGGCCAATTTTGACCCCAGGGCTAAAGTTTGAACAATCTTAATAGTGGTCCGATAAACAATGCTTCATACCAAATATCTAAGGCCTTCGCCTTTTGGTTTCGGAGAAGAAGATTTTATAAGTTTTCATCATATACATATGTAAGGAAACCCATGACCGCCCGGGTGGGGCCATTTTTTGATCCCAGGGCCAAAGATTGAACAATATTGGTACAAGTCAACTAGATGATATATCATGCCAAATATCTAAGCTCTTGTCACTACTTGATTTTACGTGTGTATCTATATATGTATATTTGTTATTAATTGTTGTATGTGGCCCATATTGAAAATTGGTATGTGTACTAAATATGTTATCCAGTTTAAATTAAGACGTTACTTGTCTTTGTGAGTTCGGAGGAGATTTTCACATATAGAGAAAACCCATCAGCCCCGGGGTGTGGCCAATTTTGACCCCAAGGAAATAATTTGAACAATCTTTGTAGAGGTCCACTAGACGATGAATCATGCTAAATATCTAAGCTCTAGTCCAAGTAAGTTCAGAGGAGAAGATTTTTGAAGTTTTAACTATAAACATATAGAGAATTCCCTAACCCCCCGGGGCTGGGCCAATTTTGACCCCAAGGCCATAATTTGAACAATCTTTGTAGAGGTCCACTAGACGATGAATCATGCCAAATATCTAAGCTCTAAGCAACGTAAGTTCAGAGGAGATTTTTGATTTTTTTTACTATAAACATATAGAGAAAACCCATGACCACCCAGGAGCGGGGCCAATTTTGACCCCAGGGCCATAATTTGAACAATCTTTGTAGAGGTCTACTAGACAATGAATCATGCCAAATATCTAAGCTCTAGTCCAAGTAAGTTAAGAGGTGAAGATTTTTGAAGTTTTAACTATAAACATATCAAGTATTCCCATGACCCCCCGGGGCGGGGCCAATTTTGACCCCAAGGCCATAATTTGAACAATCTTTGTAGAGGTCCACTAGACGATGAATCATGCCAAATATCTAAGCTCTAGTCCAAGTAAGTTCAAAGGAGATGATTTTTGAAGTTTTCACTATAAACATATAGAGAAAACCCATGACCCCCCGGGGCGGGGCCAATTTTGACCCCAAGGCCATAATTTGAACAATCTTTGTAAAGGTCCACTAGATGATGAATCATGCCAAATATCTAAGCTCTAGTCCAAGTAAGTTCAGAGGAGAAGATTTTTGAAGTTTTAACTATAAACATATAGAGAATACCCATGACCCCCCGGGGCGGGGCCAATTTTAACCCCAGGGCCATAATTTGAACAAACTTTGTAGAGGTCCACTAGACGATGAACCATGACAAATATCTAAGCTCTAGTCCAAGTAAGTTCAGAGGAGAAGATTTTTTTAAGTTTTCACTATAAACATATAGAGAAAACCCATGACCCCCCGGGGCCGGGCCAATTTTGACCCAAGGGCCATAATTTGAACAATCTTGGTAGAGGACCATTTGGTGATCCTACCTACCATATATCAACGGCCTAAGCCTTTTGGTGAGCCTTTTGGTGGTTTGGGAGAAGAAGATTTTTAAAGTTTTTCCTTTTGGTTCCTTTTGGTTGCCATGGCAACCAGAGTTCTGCATGGAATTATATTCTTTGAAAAACTTTGATAGAAGACCACCCAAGGAACATCCCTAATATTGGCCCAGCAGTTAAGGAGGAGATGTCTTTTAAGTAAATTGTTGACGAACGACGCACGCCGCACGACGGACAAAAGGCGATCACAAAAGCTCACCTTGTCACAAAGTGACAGGTGAGCTAAAAACTGTACCCGATAATATAAACCTTGAATATGAATCTCTTAATACACTTTATTTATGTTATACTCCATTTGGAGCAAAACAAGGAAATATATAAGGACTATTTCTGAAAATACAATCTTTTTTCAAGCAGTTTCAAGGCAAAATCAAAAATCAAAAAAGTTTTAAGGGTTTGTTTGCAAGTTTAAGCATTTCATTATTCACCCAGCAGCCTAAAATCAAGTTGTTCTAAAATCTGTGTGAACCGGTTGTTGCATTGTTATGCAACCTGAATGTTTAAATTAAATGTAATTTTGTTTTAAGTTGATTTTACTCTTTGACAGTCCGCAAATGTAGCAAGCTTGTGATCAGAAATAAAATGTAACTCATCCAAAACAATCTTACTTATAACATCATTTTTCCAAAGACAACAATAATGTTACCAAAGGGAAGTACATAAGATTGCAAAACTGAATTTCAAAACATCAAATGCTACATCTATGTTAGATTCAAGGTCATGAAAGTCCCGTGACACTAAAAAGCAAGTTCAATGAATCTTGCTAAGGTTACTGACAATGAGGTATATTGTGTGACATGAAACTTACCAGGAAGTCTATGTTGTCAAAGCCATTGGCAATGAAGTTGTTCTCATACTGACTAAGACCCAGTGATTCAAGCCACTCCCCAACGCTGACCATTTGACCTTCACCTAAAATATGGATGCATTTTGAAAAAAGGTTCAAATGGATTAAGCACGTGCAGGGCAATATATATTATATTAGACGAAGTCCCTGACAGGGAACATATCAGTCTGGACAACATTGGTCATAAGAAGAACTTGAAAAGACATAAAGTAGGTATCAATATGAATAAAAGGGTAATTATTGTTAAAATACCAGAAACAGAGTTGTTGTTCTTGTGAACTCTCCCTACTAACACATACCTGTATATGAAGTTTT
This sequence comes from Mya arenaria, assembly GCF_026914265.1. Lineage (NCBI taxonomy): Eukaryota > Metazoa > Mollusca > Bivalvia > Myida > Myidae > Mya > Mya arenaria. Next base: position 32,101,161 of record NC_069125.1, read on the forward strand.
ACATCAATACCTCAAAGAAGTTTGAAGTTATGATTTGGGAAAAAAAACTATCACAAGCACCTACCTCTTAGGGAAAAAATATGGTTAAGGGGAGATAATTCAGTAAATATGGGAGGTAAAATTGAAACCCTTGTGTGGTAATGACAAGCAACTTCCATATTAATGCATACTGTAAAATTGAAAGGGGGAGATAATTCAGCAGTGACTGAAGGCAGGATTATGCTTCTTGAGCACTACCCTTGTACATATTGCCTTCTGCTTATATGTCAAATTTCATTGAAATCCCATCAGTAGTTTATCAGTTGTTCTCCAGACAACTGTGTGACAGACAGATGTACAGACAGATGAAATTAAGATTTTTTATTATGCTTTTGGGGAGCAAAATACACAATGTAGCTTCACTGTAAATAGAGTAGTTAAAACAGTATTTCTATATCAACTTCGTAATTTATTAGATTTCATTTTGCACATAATATATAATGAAACCGAGTCAACTTCATTGCTTAATTGTCCTATCGTACACTTCCTTTCTTACCATGTCAGTAGTGCACAGAACAATAAGTGTTACATGTAATGAGTTACAAGTGATTCCTATTCAAGAGCTACTTAACATGCTCTTGTTATCGTAAGTAAACGAGACATGCTTCTTAATCTAAGTGCACTCAATACATGCATGCACTGGCACTTGCTTTGAATAGCTATTGTCAGTTGTGTACAAATGATGTATAGAAGGAGTAGCACTCATCACACTTCATAACAACTTAATAACATATAAGGTAACCATGTACGCTACATTTTATCAACAAACATATTGTACTCTTTTTTTAAGCAGTGAGGTTGTATACATTTAAACACTGTTAATCCGAACATCGTTTATCCAAAATTATTATGCACCAGTCAATTGTAACCACGGCCTCCCAATTTCGAGGGGATTTTACCAGCAGTTGTCCTCACTGGGCGGGGATTCCCCGGACCTGAGGGCCGTGGTGACAATTGACTGGTGCATTACTTTTTTGAATTTATTTTTCACTCTTCTTTGTTTAATTAAAATTTTCATCTATATTCCGAAATGGCTATTTTGCATTATCGCTATTCGACGTAAAAATTACAGTCCGGATTCGGTATTTCACACATATTTATCAATCATTGTTTTGAACTCGGTCATCTCATAGTTTTCACTTCATACAGCAATTGTATGTGGGCATCAGTTTGAGGTGATCAACACGTTTAGCTCTTGTTCAAGAATTGTGCACACATGTTGGTAATGTGTAACCATCATTGCAATCTTCCCTACTAAATATTTCACTTCACCAGTTATTCGCAAACGCCGTCATTTTTAATAATTTTCTAATAATTGTTGATCCAAAATACAGTTATTCAAAGTTTTTATCTTGGTCCCGACAACTTTGGATTAACTGTGTATACCGTATTATATCATGCATAGGACGCACTTTTTTACCTCCAATTCTTGTCTTAAAAAGGGCCTGCGTCCTTTCTATGCTATTAGAATTGCATCTGTTTTTTTCCAAGTCCATTTCAGGTCGAAAATATCGGACCGGGGAAGAACGCGGTAAAAGTAAGTATCTGTACTGCGTCACCGAAGAGAACAACTGACATAGGTAAAATCACGCAAGTTAACACACGCAGAAATGTTTAATTTAAAATGATTTATTGAGAAATAAATTGAAAACAAACAGGAGTGTTTACTTTTTTACAAAAGGGACGCTACTCACAAAAACTCGATGTGAGTCAGCACTTTAACTGGTTTGAGTTATAACGGCAACGGAAAATCGGGAAAGGAGGTAAATATCAATTAATCGTTGTTCATGATTTTAATGTTTCGATATTTTACAAAACATTTTGTTGTATCTTACTGTTTTTAAAAAATAATAAAAGAATGTGCATAACGCAAAGTAGCATTATTGTCACTATCAAATCTTTTTCAAATGTGCGAAGGTGTGAAAAACACCCGCTGTCTGTCATTAGAAAAACATCCATAGAACGAACTATTGAGATGTTAATACCGTATGGTTGTTTGTTCGCACTTTACCCGTCGTGCCTTCCGCTGGCAAGGATAATTACCGACACGCATTAATTATGCCTGACATGCTTTAATCCGCGCAGCGACAAGCCTTATCAAAACAATCATCAGTTTTGACAATACACAGTTTTGCAACGGTTGACTGTCATTCAGAACGCATGTCGGAACTATTGCAACGGTTGCAACGGTTGACTGTCATTCAAAAGGCATGTGGAACTATTGCAACGGTTGACTGTCAGTCAGAAGGCGTTTCAGGACTATTACAGCATTTGTATAAGTCTTATAATATGCGTGAATGTTCTCAAAATGTCAGGACTTATATCATTGTTGTGTACACTAAATTACCGAAATACGACGATAATTATCGAAATACACAAGACAGTTATCGAAATATGCCTTATATACATTTTTTTTTACTTCAATATATGTTATAAATACTTTACCAACCTCAATTTTTCGGCTCCGATTTTGACATTTTTTCGCTGCGTCCTATCTTATATATTAAGGGTTTTTACCCGTTTTTCAACTATTTTTTTGCCTGCGTCCTATCTATGCTAGCGTCCTATACATGATATAATACGGTAAATGTAATAAAAAAATAAATCTGCCAATTAACACAAAGTTTGTATGATTTGGGCAGTATAGTGTAAAGTTGACTTAATAAAATTCTTCATTAAAAGTTTGTCATTAACGCATTGAAAAGAGGATCCCATCTTTAATGACCATGGAATGATGTAGACAGAATTTTATGTCAGACATCTTCATAACTTTTTTTTTCTCACAAAAACATTCCTGGAAACCTGTTACAATAAATGGTAAATGTTGACAAACACCTTCACTTTTATGTGGATTTCCCACTTAAATTTACAACGTTGATAAGAGTTATAAACGGTTAAACAGGCAAAAACTACAGTGTTATTCTCAAAAAACATCATGTTTACCAAGCTGTTAGCATTGACAACAGTGATATACCTGCTAGTAATTGCATAAATTTCTTCTCAAAGTCCTTGACAAACACAGATTCCCGGACCATGCCCACGCCAAATGAAGACATAATGTTCTGAATCTACAACGATGGCAAGATTAATACATGGTAGAAGTGAGGTATGGTGGCACATGAACCATTTAGTATAGTTTCTATAGTGTCTATGCTATAGGTGAAGTCCCATTCTTTTGACTTGTTGAGGTGGAGTTTATTTTGGTTTCTAAAAAAAGATCCTATATAAATTTTATAAGCTCTGCCCTTCATAATCATCAGAAGCCACCTGTATACTATTGGTAAATTATTTGGTTTGGTTAAGTTAGCTAAAATGTTCATAGGTTGGTCAATATTTATCCAAACATTAATACTAACCAATCAAATTCTTTAAATGTACAAACTAACCAAAATATAACCTGTGTACACTTTTTCTAATACAATTAGCAGCTGGTTTGTTTAACAAAAGAATCAATCAATACCAAACACCATGAGCAATTGTCTGTCCAATGATTTTACTTTTTATTTTTAGGTTTGATGGTCATAAATCCAGGGTAACTGAGCTTTATCTTCATTGAGCTTAAACCCCATTCCAAAATGTAACTCCACCTCAACAAGTCAATCTATTTTAAGATGCTCCATATTTTGTATGTTCAGTGTTCCAAAGATGCATGCATCTGATGTCACATGAGCAGTCTGGATCACATAAATGCTAGCATG